>NC_079196.1:110224745-110524745 GCF_029499605.1 Hyla sarda | reverse complement strand
CCTCTCCTTCTTGGTCCTACCACGCGGCCAAGGAACCAAATATGGCCTAAGCTGGGTATTTCCAAACACGGGCCGAGCAGCTTAATAAAATATAGGGTGCATTTCTTACAATATCAGAGGTGATGTAAAAAATATGCCCCACAAATGATGCATTTGTGTAAAATTGCAAATTTAAAATTTTTAACACTGACTTTGTAATAATTCCCGCCAAAAAACGATGGTGTTAAAATACTCACTGTATCCCCTAGCGAATACCTTGAGCGGTCTAGTTTTTAAAATGGGGTCATTTGGGGGGGGGGGGGGGTGTTCCTATTTTCTACCAGCTTCAAATTTCTGCAAACCTTGCATAGCACATAAAAAAAAATTTACTTTTCACATTTTCAAAATTTTCAAAATTTTCAAAATTTCAAGTAAAATTGTTAGGCTTCTAAATTAAAATGTTAATTAAAAACAAAAAAAATGCTGTCAAAATAAAGTAAACATCTGAAAGTATAAGTTTCATAAACTATTTGGTCAGGAGGTATAACTATATGCAACCTATTAGTGTTAAAATAGCTAAAAAAAAACATAATTTTTAAAAAAAATTTCATGATTTTTTGCATTGTAAAAAAAAAAAAACTACAAATGATATCGGCTTACTTTTACTATGTACATGAAGGACAACTTGTGACAAAAAAAAGTGTCAGAATTATCGTGATTGGCAAAACGTTACCAGAGTTATTCTCTAATAAAGACAGACATCCCCGATGTGAAAAAGCAGGCCTGGTCTTTCAGGGGCGTACAGGTTTATTTGTATTGGTCCTTAAGGGGTTAAGATACTTTTTTGTTGTTTAGTTATGATAATGTGCTAAAAATGCTTTTTGTTGAAGCTTTCAGTAAACTGTACAATGATCTAGTGTTAATTCAATAATAGCCTTTCCAGTGATGTCATAGCCTCTGGCAATCATATACATTGCTGCATCAATGTGGTTTTTTTATTGTTAACCGGAGATAACCACACATAAATTAGCTGAAGTGCTCAAGTACAAGCTCCAGTCCTGTGTCAAAACCCACTTCACTGACATCTAAGCAAGCGGGATAACCAGTTATTCAATGTGACGATGTGTGTAAAATGTTTCCTATTCATGTAAACATCTATTAATTGTTCTGAAAAACATTTACATCAGAGGAGGAGATCAATAGACTGTATAGACACATGCTAATCATGCAGTTCTTTTTCATCTTTTGTACTGGGAATCAGGTGCCAGCTTCACTGTGGTTCCCAAGGTTCACAATAGTTGGAGACCAACATAAGTGGGAGCGTCACAACATGCAGAATGTATCAAAGTCTATCTGCACAGCTGCATTACCTTGGTTGGCTAACAGTATATAGGAGATGCTAAGCCCTTACAGCACTTTAGAAATCTCCTATCAAAACAAATCAATATGGCATATTATGGCTAATTTAAGGGACATTACTACAAAACTGTTTTTTTTTCTTGCCTTTTGTATTGTAATCCAACTTATATATGGTTGCTAAAGACACCTTTACAAGTGAACCTTTGCTGACAACATGTTGCGGTAAAGATTCCTTTGTATTTCCCTTCTTTATTCACAGCAATTAGTGGTTTTTCCATCTTATTAAATGATCTTCATGAAGAGCCAGATATGTGCTCTTAAAGGGGTTATCCACCATAAGGTGATTTTAGTACGTACCTGGCAGACAGTAATGGACAATCTTAGGAAGGCTCTGTGCTTGTCTTGGGGCTAAATGGCTATGTTGTGAGATTAGCTTAACACTGTGGCTAGCTTTTTGTGAACTTGTATTTCCTGTTTGACTTTTCTTTTTTTGACTACAAATCCCAAAATGCCATCTTCCTCCCTCCCACACATCAGCCACCGCACGCATTGAAATATAAATGAGCTGCATCCATTCAAATCAGTGTGGGTTTTAAATCAGGGTGCCTACAGCTGTTGCAGATTGATCTATCTCCTACCAAGTGATCCCTCCACCCATTGAAGCAGACAGGCTCCCTGTCATCAGCTGACTAGTGAGTCAGGTCTCAGCCACATTACAAGCAGGGAAAAATCTGAGACAACAGTCATTTTGTATGCTGGTAAAAATAAATATTGGAGTGAAAATCACAGAAAAATTGGGAGAAAAAAGTCACACACAGGTACAGACACTATATTATGAACTACACTAACTTTACAGCCCCTGTAGCATAGTCAAATAAAAAAAAATCCTGGAATACCCCTTTAAGTCACTTAAGTGCAAGTAAAAAGTGCAAGTGTTCACACAAAAAACTGTGCACGAGGATGCGGTCTATTGCAAGCCCTTCTCCAAAAGGAGAGAGGTCCCACAAAAAAACGAAACCTTTGCCTCCAATGACAAAAAATAAATAAATAAGTGGGTGTGCGTAGTGTAATACTGCCAGAAAATCCAACCGGATCTTTAAAAATTTCCCGATCCTAGCTGGAAAGTCGGGATACTAAGGGTGAGTGCCCAGAAGAGTGAGAGAAAAAGTGCGTGCTACGTGCCTTCCTTGAAGTGGGGTTGCCAATCCCAAGTGAGTTCCGGCACCCTGGGTTCACTACTCCCAGGGCACTTGTGTACCTCGGCCTTCACTCTACCCGGACCTTAGGGCCAGATCCAGCAGGAACAGGTCTCATAAGGGATGACTGCCACTGTATACAGACACCCCGGGTACACCTGTCCTACTGTGTGGGTCCCCATCCTGCCTTGATGGTCTTCCACACCGCCAACTAACAGGAAAGGTACAACAATTGATCTTAGCCAAAAAGCCGAAAAGCAATGGCATATGACTTGTATATGGCATCACATTGTAACTAATGTGGTCTGACTAGAAAGACCCCCACTGACCAGAAGACGAGGCTATACAACTAGGTTGGTACTAGTTTTTCTTAGTTGTAAATGATGATGGATGTCCAGAGCCATCTTATTCCGGACATGCGTACCGCAATCACTCGGCGGCACCTTAGGACGCACGGCATGACAGCCACAGTCTTGCGCATGTGCACTGAATCTCCTGGGGTAGATCTCCCCGGACCAGTAAACAGCACTATGCTCAAAAGCATGCACTACACTTAGATCTTTTCAGTCTATGGGGAATAAAGGATAAGTATACTATGATGACATGTATTTTATATTCTAATTTGGCATAACTATAAAAGATTTTTTACTCAATATTTACCATAAAGTGCAATAAAATAAATCAGTGCATACAAGTATACACTATCAATTACACACATATGCCTAAAGCATATATATTTTATATGTATAAGTTATATGCAACCATTTTCCACATACATTAAATGTACCCAACTATTAATATAATAAAGTGACAGTGCTGTGCTTACTATATGAATAAGTTATTGTGTTTGGTCATAAAAGAACCGTCCAACTATATATTGTGCATGTGACCTTGACCCTCAACATGTTTGTTTGTAGCCTTTACGCCACTCACCTACATGTATTAGTCTACACTTGTGCTATTGAATTATGTACCAATTATCACTATATACCAACCACAGTATATTCCACATATTACAAAAAGGTGAAAAACCACACAATTTACACACAATCACATCGTCACTTTCCAAGTGCATAAATGATTGCGATGCTGATTTGGTAATTATATATAGCCTTAACTAATAATAAAGACCCCTACCCCATTCCCCATTTCTTTTCCAATATGCTGATTTCCGTAATGATGTCATAATTCTCTTTTACACAGGAAAGCCATTCTTTGTTTTCGCCATATGTACAATATCTAGGTAATCAAGAGTATGAAACGTAAAACAGAAATAAAGAGAAGAAAACAATTAAAATCACAGTAGGACAATCTTTAATTATAGATTTGGGGTGAAACTCAAATGCTCATTTAGGCCTATGTAGGGGTACTATCCAGCGGGTTTCCTTTTACGCCAGGATACGTCCACGTTCCCGCCCCGAATTCCACATTGTACTTGTGCAATTCCTTTTACCATTAATTGTTTGTGGTCACAATTATGACTTAATTTTAAGTGAAGAGGAATTGTTTTTAGACCTGAAATGTCCTGTGTTTCTTTAGCGCTGTATACTGGTCTGGGGAGATCTAACCCAGGAGATTCAGTGCGCATGCGCTAGACAGTGGCTCTCATGCCGCGCATCCTGAGGTGCCGAGTGATCGTGGTTCGCATGTCCGGAATAAGCTGGCCCCGGACATCCGCATTAGCGAGATGGCACATAGGGAATGATGTTGAATCGCACCCGGAAGGTCTCGGTGCACGCTTCAGTAATGGAATACACCTGGTAAGGATCAGTAGTACATGTATATAAACCCACAGGGGGTGACCATATACATGACCTCTTAAAAAAAGGTTATGAAACGTGCATTTGTAAAGTGGGGTTAGGAGATAGGGTATGTAAAGACAAAAAAATAATCAGACCAGACACTTAAACGAGTATATAAATGAAGACAGACGAGGGATAGATCTAGATCTACAACAAGATCCTGCTCCAACTCTGCGACTTCCACTACATCATTAGAAGAACATCATCAATTAAGAGGGGACAGAATGAGAAATGACCTTCGGGATGTGCAACCATCCACAAGCCCCCCATAACGAGGACGTTAAGCACAAAAATGGCAATTGACACCTCCACAGAAACAAGATTAGAGGTCGGGAGGTGCCGGATCTGAGCTTCTGTCATGGGTAAGAGAAATGTCCTGGTTGTCGTGGGTTATGAGGGATAATACCTGCCTGTATTTAATACTCTGAATAACTATCATAGGAACCTGGAACTCCAGAGTGGGGCAATACTAATCTCAGTCACACTGTGCATTTATGCAATAGGTACAGGTTATATCCACCAAATCATTTACTAATGGTATATTATATTATATCACTGTATTAAATATTAGAAGCATTTTAGCGATTGGCATCCTTTTCCCTTTATGCACTTTCAGAATTTGGCTGTTGTTATTATAAAATCTATTCATGCATAATATTAATTGAAATGGTAATCATGTTTTAAATAAATTTACAATAAATGTTGACATTTTATGTGAAGCATTGTATGAGCTCCCTATTATTTGCGTGCCAAAATTCTGTATATGCATTCCATTCCCTTCATCACCCCCCTCCTGGAGCCCAAGTATAGAGCAGATGCAGGAATAGCAAGACCCATATACCTGCCTAACCAACTGGACCACCTCCCTCAAAACCTGAAGAGTACAGTCCCACATGACATGTAGCAAGTGGGCAACAGGCTGTGTACACCTAGGTCAGAGTCTGGCCGAACTCCAGTTTTGTGGAGAATGGCTGACTTCCGATATAAACTGTGCATACTTGGAAAATGCGATGAGCCTCTGATAGTGCAAGCATTGGGGCCAATAACTGCTCATCCAACATGGGACCAACATCCAGCTTCCATTTCTCTTTAACAGTCAGTGAATACATCCTGTGATAAGAAAACGCTAAGACAGACATTTATCAACTGATTTACCTGAGTTTTTTCGCAAAAAATTGTGGCAAAAAATTCTCAATTGCGCCACCGTCTTTTTTCGTGCGACAATCTGCCCCGAGAGCGAGAAAAGCATTTTTTTACATAAGCGTTTTTACAATTTTGACTTGCCATAGTCAGAAATTTATCAACCGTGACATTCGCAAAAAAGTCGCTAAGACTTTAAAAACCTACTAAATATACTCCAGCCGAACCTTGGCTTAACTAACAGAAACTGACTATTGTTTTCACTTAAGTGGAAAAAAAACTCCTGTTTTTGCTTACCTGCGGAAAATTTTATAACGCCATGCAACAATATAGTAAATTTGTCGCACGTAAACAGAATGGAAGTGAAAAAAAAAATAGCATACCTAAGCAAACTTTCATAAATGCCCCTCTAAGTCCTTATAATTCAGAGATAACCCCCTTGGTATTGGTGTGAGTAAGGAGATCAATTTAGACAATTTTAACTGATCAGTGTTTTAAAATTATGCATAAACCATCTGCTACATACTGTCTGCTAAAATCGTGATCTGTCACATTGGATAATTCTCTCTGTTGTTAGCTGAACTACACATGTAGGTCACGTTCAGCAGAATACAGCCATTTTGCACAAACCCACTTGTAGACTAATTAGAAGATTGAAGATCTTCCATGGGGAGCAGTCGGGGACCAGAACTGAGGCAGTGTTACCTTCCTAACTAGTGTAAAGTCCACCAGGTGGGGGCGATTGTAACCAGGGGGAAACATAGCGTTGCTTATAATGTTTAGCATGTGTAAGGAGTTGGTCTGGAATTTATATTGCATGTGTAGTAATCGCCATAACTTTAAAGAATGCAAGGTGTCTTTAAAGGGGTACTCCGGTGGAAACCAATATATATATATTTTTTTTATCAACTGGTACCCGAAAGTTAAACAGATTTGTAAATGACTTCTATAAAAAAAAATCTTTACCCTTCCAGTACTTTTTAGCAGCTGTATGCTACAGAGGAAATTCTTTTCTTTTTTAATTTATTTTTTGTCTTTTCCACAGTGCGCTCTGCTGACACCTCTATCTGTGCCAGGAACTGTCCAGAGCAGCATAGGTTTGCAGTGGTTTTTTTCTCCTGCTCTGGACAGTTCTTGATGCGGGCATCAGGTATCAGCAGAAAGCACTGTGGACAAGACAAAAAAATTCAAAAAGAAAAGAATTTCCTCTGTAGCACACAGCTGCTAAAAAGTACTGGAAGGGTAAAGATTTTTTTTATAGAAGTTATTTACAAATCTGTTTAACTTTCTGGCACCAGTTGATTTAAAAAAATATTTTTCCACCATAGTACCCCTTTAAGTGCACTGCACAGCAATGGACTTGTAGCCCACAGAAGGCTTAGTCTGGCGTGTTGATGGTTGAATGATTGGCTATATTCCATCTGATATTAAACTCATACTGTAAATATTAGGTCTTTAAGAATTCACAGCCTTTAGAATCGTAAACTATTATAATTTTTAACACCAACTATTTTTTTTTATCAGAACAAAAGCTGTTGTTATGAAGTGATCCAAAAGAGCTTAATATCACCTATTTTACCATAACCTGACATAACAATTCTGTACAATTTTTTTGTTGTATGAGCGTTGCTCTCACACTGCAAAAAGTTTTACCAAACATCATTAGTCGCTGTAAGTTTATACATTTTATATCTAGCTTACATATGTATATACACGTTTAATAATACAAATGCTAGATCTCCTAAGGTGCACATACTTTGCTCAGTTTTACACTACATTTTGTACATTTTGTACATTTTTTCCTGCCAGTTTATACATAAAAATAAATGAATTTAAGCAAGAACATTCATACACTTGTCTCTGCAGTTTTCTATGCCTGATAAAATGCTGTGAAAGGGCCAGTGTGACACAAACTAAGACAAACGTCTTATTCAACACACGATGTACACAGACGCTTTCTATCACAGTTGACCTGTGCTGAAGTGAACCACTGACCTTTAGGCCATAGGTCCTGTCATCTTATGAGTCTTCCAGTCTACTCCTGCTGGGATTACTTTTGCCAAGTAATGATAATAGATTTGTGTAGGCACAACATCTAAGAAAACAAAGCATAGAACCTAGAAAACCGGGTTAATTGTTGCTTAATGAAACGCAATAGAACCGTTAAACGGTGCGTCCTTTGGGAATATTTTATGCATTTCCGCTTCATTTGTTTGCTGTGCTTTTCTAGAAACATGTTTGCCAGTCATTCATGGCAGTTGGTGGAATGTCAATGGCAGCCTCAACTTACTGCCTTACTTGCCAACTTTACATCTTTATACTGGGAATACTACAGGATTTTAGTTATTTATGACAACAAACATTATAATGTATCCTGTCAGAGCAATACTGGCACAAGTTGCTTCAACTCTTGTCAGCACATCGGCATTGTGTTAACATTGTGGCACATGTTTTCTGCTGACGTCTCCTGCAGGACAGAGGTGGGGAATTATATATATATACATATATATATATATATATATATATATATATGTTATTAACAGCCTCTCTGCTTGTAAACCTATAAACCCTTGAATTACAGAATAAACTACGGTACTGTATTAGGACATTGATATTATAAAATCATTACTGTGGCCCCCAAAAGCAGCTCCATGAAAAAGAAAAAACAGAAAACACCTTCTGTAATATTTGTAATCCCACCAAATAACCAGTCTATTTTGGGAAAAGTTTTTTTTTTCTTCTTTTTCTTCACTTTTTCATTGTTGTATTCCACGTACCATTATTTTTCTGTCAACATTTTCTGATCATTTAAAGAAAGTCTACAGGGAAAGAAAAGTGACGCTATATAAAATATTTAGAGATACATTTAGAGATATAGTTTACAGTAAGCCCCAAAAATAGTTTGGAGCTGACCCATTGACATGAATGGGAGAAGTTTTATAACATGACCAAACTCCAAAGAAACAAATTGCTGGCACCAGCGTAACCCCCTACACAGTATATCAAACTCCACAGCTAATGAATGGATCCAGGTGCATCCAGGTAGCAATAATGGGTGGCGCTACACGCCAAAAAAAAGACAGCATGTATGTAACACCAAAGAAGAAAGAAAGCAGAGCGATCACTGTAAAAATTGCAGACAGGTCACCGGGAACATTTACTTTATGGGTCTTGTCGGTCCAGGCAGGGAGGCGGCAGGTTAATGCGGGGGGAGTTCAGACGTTGGGCCACGGACCGTATCACGCCCCTAGGCGCTCCGTCAGGCCACTGTGAGACTTCATACTCCACGTTTTTAACCTCTTCCCGAGTTACGTCATGCAGGGGAAAAAAGACAGAGAACACACAGGTGAGTGTTAACTGTTTTCGTGCCAGTATTTAACATAGAAAAAAGATAAAAACAATATAATGTAGAGTAGCAACTTAACATGAGAACTGGGATGATATCCATTCAGGTTATAATAACACACCCAGCTCATTTTTGTCATTTAAACCTGCTGGTCCTGTTGCGTTCAGCCTTAGGATCCATCTGGATTCCTTCTGTAACAGCAACTGGCGTTTATCTTTTCCTCTGCCCAGATATTCTACCTTTTCAATTGCTCCTAATTTTAGACCTGTCACTTCACCTCTATGTTGAGAAATCATGTGATTTACAAATCGTTGCGATCCTTTTTTCGTTTTAATCGATCTAATTTGTTCCCTAATTCGGTGAAATAGCGGGTTTTTGGTTTTCCCTATGTAGTATAAGTTGCATGGACAAACCATGCAGTACACTACATAGGAAGATCTACATGTTACAGGCTGTTTTATGTATACAGTATAATTTCCTAATTGAATGATGCTCGTTTTTAAATTCATTCCACAAAAAGAGCAAGAGCCGCAACAATGATTCCCTACAGGGCGAGTATCTGTAAGCCACTTTGATTGTACTTTTTTCTTTTTCTGTTTCTGCTTTAAATAATATTTGATGGTTTTGTTGCGTCTGTAGGTAATGATGGGTTTTTTACTTCAGTAATATCGATGTCCCTTTTTAACATGAACCAGTTTGTATGTATGACATGTTTAATCCGGTCATTCAAAGAGTGTTTTTAAATGTGAATACAGGGCTTTCTCTATCTTTACTATGTTTTTTCCGATTCTCTTGGGAGACCGATTCTTCTCTTGTGACTATTGATTCGCTTTCGGGCTTGTGCGATAACATTTCTTGGATTAACCTCTTGCAGTCAATTGGTCGGCCAACTCATCCACTTGTTGATTGAATATATTTGTATTATTATTTATACGCTTCAGGCGTACCATCTGACTGTACGGAATAGCTTTTTTTGTTTCCAGTGTATGCGACAAATTATAATGCAGATAGGAATTTCTTGCAGGATTCTTTCTGAACCCAGCAGTTTGAATCTCACCATTCACTATACTTATCTTCACATCTAGAATTTCTAGAGAATTACCTCCAAATACTGCCATGAACATCATATTCGTGTCATTCACATCATTGAGATATGAGACAAACTCCTGGAACTGGTCCGGAGTACTGGACCAAACTACCAAGATATCATCCACATATCTCAATATTAATTTAATATGTTGGAGGAACGGATTGAGGGATGTGAAGGTGTAATTGTGTTCAAATATGCTTAGGAAGATGTTTGCGTACACGCAAGAAACTGGGGACCCCATCACGGTCCCCAGCAGTTGCCTGTACCAGTCACCCGTATATTGGAAACAATTATTTGTCTGAACCAACAAGGTGGCTTCTGCAACAAATTCTATGAACTCTGCTGATCTCGATGTGGAAGACAGAAACGTCCTGAGAGACTGTATATCCGCATCATGTGGGATCTAGAGGGCGTGGCAGTGGGTGGGCAGATACCAGGATGGAAGGGATTTACTGAAGTAATGCTATTCACCCATCCACTACAGACCATGTGACTTATGACATATTGGGGGAGATTTATCATATTGAGGGAGATTTATATTCCCGCATCAATATAGACCAACCTACAGAGGGTTAGGCTGGTCTATTGTGCGCTTAATTTATCAAAAGTCGCAAGGCTCTTAATAAATTCTGCGCACGGACATCGGTATCTGTGGTTTAAACTGTATTTAAACCTACTTTAGCATGGTCTGACATTTCAGCGTGCTTTTGGCCAATGCGACTTTTTGCCGAAAAGTCGCTATTGATAAATTCAACACCAATGCATTTTTCTGTCTAAAATAGACTAGAATGCACTAAAATAGACTAGAATGCATCATGTTCTAAAAATCCTCTAAAGTAAAAGTCGCAAAAAAGTCACATATTTAATCTGCGACTTTCTGTGCGATAAATTTAGACGGGAAAAAACAGTCTAAATCCTTTGATAAATCTCCCCCATTGTCTATGTCCACATATAATGCTGGAAAAGGTCAGGGACCACAGTAAAATAAAAATACTTGCAGCACAGCACTTCCAGGTGTGGGTTTCGTGCATGAAAACAGGGCAAAGTGGTGCACGGAAGTAATAGAAGCATATTATTACAGTATTATAACTTGGCATCATGGGCTCAAAGGCTGAAGAAAAAGCATCTCAAGGCTTCTGAGATATAAACCAGCATTGATTGTAATTGTTGCATTATTTGATCTAAAATTCCAAACTTTTTATCTCCAGAAAAGCAGCAGCACTGGGGCGAAACCATAGTCCCTATTTGTGATCAGCCAGATATGGTACAATGTCTGAACAGTGCTGGTTTATTGAATTCTGCCTTTAATCTGAGAAAACAATATTTCAGTTGAATAGTTCACAGTGCTTCCTGTCATACAAAATGCAATGGATTCAAGTACATGTTTATAAGGAACATCTCCATGCACTTTATATGATGAGAATGTTGTCTAAATCCACCTCAGCATGTCTTTTATCTATTGTAGGTAGTTGAAGGCAAGTTGGCTCCTTTTCTAACAAAAGTGATCAAGTTTGCTACGTCACATGTCTACAGCTGCAGCCTGTGCAGTCAGAAGGGCTTCATCTGTGAGATCTGTAACAATGGAGAGATCCTGTATCCCTTTGAGGAGAATTCCACTAGCAGGTAGGATACCTATACATTTTTCTTCATAAGGTCAAAACAAAGGTGAACCTTATTATTCGAAAGAAGTTTACAATCATCATACATAGTCAGGGCCCCGTCACTTCTTATGCATAATACATTCTCTCTATATCTACATTTATCCTAAAAACAAAAAAAGAAATTCTTGCTCAGCTTTAAAGGGAACCAATCACTAGTTTTACCCTATATAATCAGTGGCAACAAATTACAGAGGTTAATATCACGTGTTCTGCCATGTCTGGATGTCCGCTGGTAGATCTATAAATGTGAAGTAAACCACTTTTATAAATGGTCACATGCTGTATGTAAATGAGGCTCAGTCGGGCGTGCGGCTGCTAAAGTAGTCATGGCTACCAGAACAGTAATTCAGGCTCAAATAATAGCTATCTAGGTATGATTGAGCAGCTCAGTCAGGGTCTGATGTCATTTCTTAGAGGTAGGCTGTCAATCATGTCTAAATAGGAGTGATTAGAGCCTGAATGAGCGTGAGTACAGCGTGGGGAGCCGTGACTTCTTCAGCAGGATGCATGCCTGGTGACTACTTGAGCATGCCTGGTGACTACTTAACCCTCATTTACATACTGCATGTGGCAGTTATTAACCTCTTCAGGACCCATGACGTATGCATACGTCTTCACACCCTGGGTCTTAAGGACCCATGACGTATGCATACGTCATGTCTTTTCCTGGTCTCCGCCGCTCACCCGGCGGAGATCGGAAGGGGATCCCTGCTGAAATCCTTCAGCAGGGATCCAGGGCAAACGCCGAGGGGGGCCATGTATGCCCCCCATGATCGCCGCAAATCGCAAGGGAAATCGCCCTTGCAATCTGCGGCGATACCGGGCTGATCGGGTCTCTGGGACCCGACCGCCCGGTAATTTCGCATGATCCCAGCTGTCACAGACAGCCAGGACCATGCTGAAGACTAGGAGCGAGGTGGCAAACCTGCCACCTCCTCCTATTCCCTGCGATCTGTCGGTTAGTTAACCGACCAATCGCAGGAGGGGGGGCGGTTACTTCCTCCCGTCCTGCCCGGCCCCTGAAAGTCCGGAGAGGACGGGAGGAAGACCGGAGGACGGGGGACGGGGGAGTGCTGGGGACCGGCCCCGGTACTTACCTCGTCCCTGAAGACCCGGATCCCGGCGAGGAAGATGGCGGCAGCGGCGACAGGTGAGTAGATCTTCAGCCGCGGTCGGGCCCTTTACAGCAATGCACGTCGCCGTAAAGCGACATGCATTGCTGTATTGGGACCCTATATACTACAACTCCCAGCATGCCCAGACAGCCCTTGGCGTCTGGGCATGCTGGGAGTTGCAGTTTTGCAACATCTGGAGGTCCACAGTTTGGAGACCACTGTGCCCTTCCAGATGTTGCAAAACTACACATTCTCAGCATGCCCTTACTGTCCAGGCATGCTGGGAGTTGTAGTTCTGTAACATCTGGCCCTTCAGATGTTGCAGAACTACAACTCCCAGCATGCCTGGACAGTTTTGGCATACTGGGAGTTGTAGTTTTGCAACATCTGGAAGGGCACAGATTGGGAACCACTGTATTAGTGGTCTGCAAACTGTAGTCCTCCAGATGTTGCAAACTACAACTCAAAGCATGCTGGGAGTTGTAGTTCGGCAACATCTGGCTCTAAAGATGTTGCCGAACTACTACTCCCAGCATGCCTGAGAATGTTTGGGAGTTGTGGTTTTGCAACAACAGGAGGCACACTGGTTGGGAAACATTGTCTGTTTCCTAACTCAGTGTTTCCCAACCCGTGTGCCTCCAGCTGTTGCAAAACTATAACTACCAGCATGCACTGATAGACTGTGCATGCTGGGAGTTGTAGTTTTGCAACAGCTGGAGGTCCCCCCCTTGTGAATGTACAGGGTACATTCACATGGGCAGGGGGCTTACAGTTAGTATCAGGCTGCAGTTTGCGATGCAGCTAATTTTGCGCGGCAGCTCAAACTCGCAGCGGGAAAATCGCTGTAACCCCCCCCGCCCGTGTGACTGTACCCTAAAAACACTACACTACCACAAAATAAAATAAAAAGTAAAAAACAGTACATATACACATACCCCTACACAGCCCCTCTCCCCTCCCCAATAAAAATGAAAAACGTCTGGTACGCCACTGTTTTCAAAATGGAGCCTCCAGCTGTTGCAAAACAACAACTCCCAGTATTGTCGGACAGCCGTTTACTGTCCAAGCATGCTGGGAGTTTTGCAACAGCTGGAGGCACCCTGTTTGGGAATCACTGGCGTAGAATACCCCTATGTCCACCCCAATGCAAATCCCTAATTCAGGCCTCAAATGCGCATGGCGCTCTCACTTCGGAGCCCTGTCGTATTTCAAGGCAACAGTTTAGGGTCACATATGGGGTATCGCCGTACTCGGGAGAAATTGCCTTACAAATTTTGGGGGGCTTTTTCTCCTTTCACCCCTTATGAAAAGGTGAAATTGTGGTCTACACCAGCATGTTAGTGTAAAAATATATATTTTTTACACTAACATGCTGGTGTTGTCCTATACTTTTCATTTTGACAAGAGGTAAAAGGGAAAAAAGCCCCCCAAAATTTGTAATGCAACTTCTCACGACTACGGAGATACTCCATATGTGGGCGCAAAGTGCTCTGGGGGCGCACAACAAGGCTCAGAAGGGAGAGTGCACCATGTACATTTGAGGTGATTTGCACAGGGGTGGCTGATTGTTACAGCGGTTTTGACAAACGCAAAAAAAAAAAAAAACACATGTGACCCCATTTCGGAAACTACACCCCTCATGGAATGTAATGAGGGGTGCAGTGAGAAGTTACACCCCACTGGTGTCTGACAGATCTTTGTAACAGTGGGCTGCGCAAATTAAAAATTTTGTACAGCCCACTGTTCCAAAGATCTGACAGACACCAGTGGGGGTAAATGCTCACTGTACCCCTTGTTACGTTCCTCAAGGGGTCTAGTTTCCAAAATGGTATGTCAAGTGGGTGTTATTTTACTGTCCTGGCACCATAGGGGCTTCCTAAATGCGACATGCCCCCCGAGCAAAATTTGCTCTCAAAAAGCCAAATATGACTCCTTCTCTTCTGAGCATTGTAGTTCGCCCGTAGTGCGCTTCAGGTCAACTTATAGGGTACCTCCATACTCAGAAGAGATGGGGTTACAAATTTTGGGGGGTATTTTCTGCTATTAACCCTTGCAAAAATGTGAAATTTGGGGGGGAAACACACATTTTAGTGAAAATTTTTTATTTTTTTTTACGTATGCAAAAGTCGTGAAACCCCTGTGGGGTATTAAGGCTCACTTTATTCCTTGTTACGTTCCTCAAGGGGTCTAGTTTCCAAAATGGTATGGCATGTGGGTATTTTTTGTTGTCCTGGCACCATAGGGGCTTCCTAAATGCGACATGCCCACGAGCAAAATTTGCTCTCAAAAAGCCAAATATGACTCCTTCTCTTCTGAGCATTGTAGTTCGCCCATAGTGCACTTCATGTCAACTTATGGGGTACCTCCATACTCAGAAGAGATGGGGTTACAAATTTTGGGGGCTATTTTCTGCTATTAACCCTTGCAAAAAAGTGAAATTTGGGGGGAAGCACACATTTTATTGAAATTTTTTGAAATTTTTTTTACATATGCAAAAGTCGTGAAACACTTGTGGGGTATTAAGGCTCACTTTATTCCTTGTTACGTTCCTCAAGGGGTCTAGTTTCCAAAATGGTGTGCCATGTGTTTTTTTTGTTTTGCTTTTCTGGCACCATAGGGGCTTCCTAAATGCAACATGCCCCCCAAAAACCATTTCAGAAAAACGTACACTCCAAAATCCCCTTGTCGCTCCTTCCCTTCTGAGCCCTCTACTGCGCCCGCCGAACACTTTACATAGACATATGAGGTATGTGCTTAGTCGAGAGAAATTGGGCTACAAATATAAGTATACATTTTCTCCTTTTACCCCTTGTAAAAATTAAAAAATTGGGTCTACAAGAACATGCGAGTGTAAAAAATGGAAATTGTGAATTTTCTCCTTCACTTTGCTGCTATTCGTGTGAAACACCTAAAGGGTTAAAATGCTGTCTGAATGTCATTTTGAATATTTTAGGGGGTACAGTTTTTATAATGGGGTCATTTGTGGGGTATTTCTAAGATGAAGACCCTTCAAATCCACTTCAAACCTGAACTGGTCCCTGAAAAATTGTGATTTTGGAAATTTTGTGAAAAATTGGAAAATTGCTGCTGAATTTTGAAGCCCTCTGATGTCTTCCAAAAGTAAAAACTCATCAATTTTATGATGCAAATATAAAGTAGACATATTGTATATGTGAATAAAATAAAATAATATTTGGAATATCCATTTTCATTACAAGCAGAGAGCTTCAAAGTTAGAAAAATGCAAAATTTTAAAATTTTTCATCAAATTTTGGGATTTTTCACCAAGAAAGGATGCAAGTTACCAAAAATTTTTACCACTAAGTTAAAGTAGAATATGTCACGAAAAAACAATCTCGGAATCAGAATGATAACTAAAAGCATTCCAGAGTTATTAATGTTTAAAGTGACAGTGGTCAGATGTGCAAAAAATGGCCGGGTCCTAAGGTGTAAAAGTTTTTGCCATATTTACAGACATGCCAGCAGACATCCAAACATGGTAGGACACATGATATTAACCTCTATTACGTGTTGCCACTCGTTACATATGGTAAAACTTAATGACGGGTTCCCTTTAAAGGAGTACTCCACTGGCCATTGTTCCAGCTGCATTCGAAACATTAATCCCGCCCCCTCCCATAGACATGCGGGTTTATTTTATTTTAAGCAATAATTTCATTCCCCCAAATATCTCACTATAACACATCTCAGTAATGATGTACCTCTGAATTTAATTTGGGAATTCTTTGGACATATAGACCCAGAAGAAATGTACCCCAGGTAGCAAAAACCTCTTAAATACAGTATGATGTCAGCAGCAGGAATATAAACTATCCTACCCACCTGGATCTTTATGGCAGATCTTTATGCTCTGGTGACCATCAGTGGAAGCCATTTTCAAGTCTCTCAAGAGATGTTTGCTTGTGTTTAAGTGAGGGCTTTGGCAGGTCAACTCAAGAACATTTACAGAGTTGTTCCTTGGCCACTCCTGTATTGTATTGACTGGGTTAGGGTTATTGTCTTGTTGGAAGGTGAACCTTCAACTCTCTGGATCAGGTTTTCATTTAATAGGTTGTCCCACCTCAGCAAATTGCTTTTTTTCCCAGCCATCTCAGGTCTGTTTGTAGTGGCCAGGGTGGTCAGATTAGCTGAAAAGCAGCTGAAGCAGGGAAGTAACGTAATTTGCTCAACTCCTATTGACATTAATGCGAGTTGCGCAAGTTGCGTTTCCCCACAGGCTACTCTATTTATGTAACTCCCAGCTGCTGGAAAACACCCCCACATGCTTCATTGTAGAGATGGTATTGGGCAGGTGATGAGTGGTACTTGGTTTTCTCCAGACATGATGCTTAGAATTGAAACCATAAGGTTCCTACTTGGTTTCATCAGATAAGAGAGCTATGGAAGCCACTGTGTTCTTGGGAACTTTCAGTGCAACAGAATTTGTACCCTTTTCCAGATCTGTGCCTCCACAAAATCTTGTCTCTGAGCTCTACATGCAGTTCTTTTGATCTCATGGTTCAGTTTTTGCTCTGTGTGAGATCTTATATAGACAGGGCTGTGTCTTTCCAAACCATGTCCAATCACAGGTGACTACAATTAAGGCATAGAAAAATCTCAAAGAAAATGAAGAGCAATGGGAGGCCTTCAGAGCTAAATTTTAAGTGTCATAGCAGGGTTTGAACACTTGTGGCAAAGCAAAAATTTTGTTTTTCCATTTTAATAAATTAGCAAATTCTGTTTTTATGTTCACATTTTAGGGTATTAAGTGCTGATTGATAGGGTATAACCCTATATATTTTTATTTTAGCATGAGGCCATAACATTCCCAAATGTAAAAAAAAAAAAAAAAAAAAAGTGAAAGGGTCTGAAGACTTTCCTAATGCATTGTATGTCCCCCCCCCCCCCCCCAAACAAAAAAAAAAACTTCTCCCACAAAAAAGACCCCATATTTCTGTATTAGTAGGTAGGTATTAGTTCCAGTATGGTGAGATTGTGGAGAGCACTGGCTATTGGGGTGGTTGGGTATCGAGTGCAGTTTGTGATGCCAGGGCACCGTTAACCTCCATGGTCCGAGGATGAGATAGCTTCTCCTGGGCCAGGAACAGGGTAATAAATACAGCAATGCAAGGTTACAGATATGTAATTGTGAGGAAGAAAACAGAACCTTGGCACTGCTGGAGCCTCTCTGTGTTTATGCCCACTGCGGCAGCGATTGTGTCCTGTGCTCCTTATGCAAAGCTATGGGTGGTGCTGCACGGCTGGATATGAAACATATGACAATAATCTTGATAGAAGAAAAAAGTCAGAGCACTCACCCAGTAGAAGCTTGAAGAAACTTGGAACTTTATTCTTATGTCAGCATTGGAGCAGGTCACAAGAGCAGTGCGGGAGAGAGGATTGGCGTGGGGTGTGGGCAAACAGACCGTGTTCGCGCGGGATCACGCTTCGTCAGACCCCCTAGTGTGCTTCCATGTAGCAGGTGTTATATAACACCTGAGGCCCGTTACCATGGGGAGGGGAATGGGAGGGGAAATGGACAAATAACAAAAGGAACAGGGAAGTAACAAAGCTTAAGGTAAGTTAAAAACAACTCTTAAATATACATGCGAGAAAAATATGAATGGGATAGATACAGTAGCATGAAATGTTACAATTTTTGCAGAGTTACTTTCATTTTCACAATACAACTTCCGATCTGTCATTTAACCCGATCGGGCCCGTAGCTTGTAACTTGGCTATCCACCGTGCTTCCCTGATGAGAAGCTGATGGTGTCTGTTACCTCCCCTTCTGGGCTGGTTCACTCTTTCTAAGGCCGCAAACCGCAATGTTCCTGGATTACTGTTATGAACAGCCCTTATGTGCTCGATCAATCTCGTGGCCCCTTTACCACTAGTTATACATTTAATATGTTCACGAATGCGGTGGTAAAGGGGGTGAATGGTTTTTCCTATATAGAACAGGCCACATTCGCAAAATATAGTATATACCACAAAATTAGATCGGCACGTAAGGAATTGTTTCGTTGTTACTGTTTCACCTCCCAATTTTATCTCTTTTAATTTACTATTCAGTGGGCAAAAGGGGCAATTACCGCATGAATAATTGCCCACTGGGATAGATGCAGTTAACCAATTTTTCCTTGTTTCACTTTTTTTATTACTCTTTATTTTTAAATAGTCATGAATTGTTTTTGTTTTTTTTATGAGTAATTATAGGTTTACTTTTAGTAAATTCCTTTAAATCATTATCATGCTGGAGCATATACCAGTTCTGGTATATTGCTCGTCGTACCGCTGAATTCATAGGAGTGTTATTAAAGGCAAAGATAAACCGATTGTCAGTCTGTTTTTTATTTTTCATTTTGACTTTAGGTTTGAGGAGGTCAACACGGGAGACCGTTTCAGCTTTTCGTTTGGCTTCCTCAAGGACATCACGGGGGTACCCTCTCATAGTCAATCTTTTACATAGATCTTCTACTTGTTGTTGGTAAGTGGTATGATCATTCTTAATGCGTTTTAATCTAATTATTTGGCTATAAGGGATACTGTTTTTAGTTTGGGGGGATGGGATGAATTATAATGCAGAAGGGAATTTTTTGATATTGGTTTTCTGTATCTAGATGTAATAATCTTATTGTCTACAATGGTTAGTTGCACATCCAAGAACTCCAATGTTTTGTCCCCAAATTGATATGTGAAAGCCATATTCACTGTGTTTACTTGATTTAAATAATCAACAAAGCATTGGAATTCATCTTTGCTTCCACTCCATATCAAGAAGACATCATCAACAAATCTCCAGATTGTCTTGATATGTCTGATATGGGGGTTGTCAGGAGAAAAGATGTAATTCCTTTCAAAAATGGCAAGGAAGATATTAGCGAAACTGCATGAGATGGGTGTCCCCATAGCAGTTCCGCTAATCTGCCTATACCATTGATCCTTGTACTGGAATACATTATTGGATAGGATAAGGTGGACGGCTTCTGTTACAAATTGTATGAATTCTGGTGATTTATTCGTACTCGAAAAAAATTCACTCATGGCTTGTGTGCCAGCTGACCACGGAATGCGGGTAAATAAACTTTCCACATCAATGAAGGCGAGCTTGTATTCTTCTTGCCACTCAAATTGATTTATTGCTGAGATCAGGTCCCCAGTATCTCGGAGATATGTAGGGATAGATTTCAAAAGGGGAGAAACCAACCACTCAATGTAACTGGATAGATATTCTGTAGGGGCCCTTATTCCCACTACTATGGGGCGCCCTGGTGGTGGGTTTCTCCCCTTATGAAGTTTTGGGAGGATGTACCAATGGGGTTTTATTGGATCAGTTGGGAGTAACTTTTCTGCTAATTTAGTGGTTAAAATTCCTTTCTCAGTTGACCTACGCAGAAACACTCTTAATTTATCCATAACTTTGCCCATTGGATCATAGGAGAGCTTTTCATAAATTCTAGTGTCATTTAACGAAGTGCCTCATTTTCGTAGTCTGATCTGTCCCACACAATGATGGCTCCGCCCTTATCGGCCTTGGAGACCACGATATCATCGCGGGCTCCAAGCCAATCAAGGGCTTTTTTCTCTTCCATTGTAATATTTTGTTTAGTTTTGGGGTAAAAAATTGCTTTTACATCCCTGCACACAGCTTTTTGGAACAGATCCAGACTACTACCAGGCACTATTTGAGGGTTGAACCTTGAGGGGTTACCTCCAACGAATTCTTCTCCCTCATCATTTAAATCTGGAATAATATGTTCTTCTCCTGATAAGAACATTAACATCCTAATATTGTCATAATCTGTGTCAGTGCAATCTTTTATCGGTCTAAATCCAAGTGGGCTAATCATACACCTTGTTTCCCCCTCTCTTAGTGATGATTCATTTTTATTTGTTTTATTTGCTGATGTGAAAAACTTTTTAAGGTTAATTTTGCGTAGTCCTCGCAGAAAGTCCTCCTCAAATAAATTATACTGAAAATCCTCATTTAATCCGTAATTAAGTCCTTTGTTGAGGACTGAGATACAGGCTTCACTCAGTTCTACGTTGGTCAGGTTTGCTACCAATGAGTCGTCCATCATTGTCTCCATGTTACCGTCTTCTTTCTCATGTACCCTTGCGCTGGATTTTTTCCTCCTACCACCCCATCTGGTTTTACCCCTAAAGGGTTTTTGGATCCGTGCTGTGACGTGCTGGCGATGGTGTCCCTTGCCCCCTCATCTGAAGTCGTAGAGTCTGATTCAGTTGTTAAATAATCAGTTTTGTTATGTTTCCTTTGTGTTTTTAATTTTTAAGTTTTAAATTTCTTTGTTGCATTTTAATCTTGTGTCATGTGAAAACTTGGTTGCTGTCAAAATCGCGCTTATCACGGAGGAATTTATCCCATTTTGATTATTTTATAGTTGTTTGCAGAGTGGTGAGTTTTTTCTCCAAATTTTGTATAAATTGACTGAACTTATTTTCAGTAAGTCTTACACATAATTCCACTTTTGCCTTACATAATTCCGCTGCGATTTTTTCATATTCTGTGCTGTTTTTTTCTATAATCAACTGTTGCAAGTTACATATTGGACTTGTTGTGATTATTCCTTAGAGCACGCCAATAGAGGAGTCCACCATAACCATTCTGCAAAATGGAAATGGATACATCTGCCCAAACTATCCCGGCAGCTGTAAGTGACGGGAGATTAGATGTGGGGGGGTTCTTCCAGACATGCGAGTCTCTGGATGAGCTTCAAGTTCTCAGCACTAAAGCTCTTGAATTTAAAGTAAGCTCTCTTGCAGAAAGGGAAATGAGAACCTTCTGGACTATAAACTCATTAAAAGCCTATGCTGATAATTTGCGCACCCCGAGAGGACTGCATTCATACAAACATCCCTCCCAATTCATGGACGATGCAGATTTTGTTAAAAAAATGGGATGCCTGTCACCTTCAACATTCCAATAACTTGCAACAGTTGATTATAGAAAAAAACAGCACAGAATATGAAAAAATCACAGCGGAATTATGTAAGGCAAAAGTGGAATTACGTGTAAGACTTACTGAAAATAAGTTCAGTCAATTTATACAAAATTTGGAGAAAAAACTCACCACTCTGCAAACAACTATAAAAGAATCAAAACGGGATAAATTCCTCCGTGATAAGCGCGATTTTGACAGCAACCAAGTTTTCACATGGCACAAGATTAAAACGCAACAAAGAAATTTAAAACGTAAAAATACAAAAAAACACAAAAGAAACATAACAAAACTGATTATTTAACAACTGAATCAGACTCTACGACTTCAGATGAGGGGCAAGGGACACCATGGCCAGCACATCACAGCACGGATCCCAAACCCTTTAGGGGTAAAACCATATGGGGCAGTAGGAGGAAAAAATCCAGCGCAAGGGTACAAGAGAAAGAAGATGGTAACATGGAGACAATGATGGACGACTCATTGGTAGCAAACCTGACCAACGTAGAACTGAGTGAAGCCTGTATTTCAGTCCTCAACAAAGGACTTAATTACAGATTAAACGAGGATTTTCAGTATAATTTATTTGAGGAGGACTTTCTGCGAGGACTACGCAAAATTAACCTTAAAAAGTTTTTCACATCAGCAAATAAAACAAATAAAAATGAATCATCACTAAGAGAGGGGGAAACAAGGTGTATGATTAGCCCACTTGGATTTAGACCGATAAAAGATTGCACTGACACAGATTATGACAATATTAGGATGTTAATGTTCTTAACAGGAGAAGAACATATTATTCCAGATTTAAATGATGAGGGAGAAGAATTCGTTGGAGGTAACCTCTCAACATTCAATCCTCAAATAGTGCCTGGTAGTAGTCTGGATCTGTTCCAAAGAGCTGTGTGCAGGGATGTAAAAGCAATTTTTTACCCCAAAACTAAACAAAATATTACAATGGAAGAGAAAAAAGCCCTTGGTTTGCTTGGAGCCCGCGATGATATCGTGGTCTCCAAGGCCGATAAGGGCGGAGCCATCGTTGTGTGGAACAGATCAGACTACGAAAATGAGGCACTTAGTTAAATGACACTAGAATTTATGAAAAGCTCTCCTATGATCCAATGGGCAAAGTTATGGATAAATTAAGAGTGTTTCTGCGTAGGTCAACTGAGAAAGGAATTGTAACCACTAAATTAGCAGAAAAGTTTCTCCCAACTGATCCAATAAAACCCCATTGGTACATCCTTCCAAAACTTCATAAGGGGAGAAACCCACTACCAGGGCGCCCCATAGTAGCGGGAATAAGGGCCCCTACAGAATATCTATCCAGTTACATTGAGTGGTTGGTTTCTCCCCTTTTGAAATCTATCCCTACATATCTCCGAGATACTGGGGACCTGATCTCAGCAATAAATCAATTTGAGTGGCAAGACGAATACAAGCTCGCCTCCATTGATGTGGAGAGTTTATTTACCCGCATTCCGTGGTCAGCTGGAACACAAGCCATGAGTGAATTTTAATCGAGTACGAATAAATCACCAGAATTCATACAATTTGTAACAGAAGCCGTCCACCTTATCCTATCCAATAATGTATTCCAGTACAAGGATCAATGGTATAGGCAGGTTAGCGGAACTGTTATGGGGACACCCATCTCATGCAGTTTCGCTAATATCTTCCTTGCCATTTTTGAAAGGAATTACATCTTTTCTCCTGACAACCCCCATATCAGACATATCAAGACAATCTGGAGATTTGTTGATGATGTCTTCTTGATATGGAGTGGAACCAAAGATGAATTCCAATGCTTTGTTGATTATTTAAATCAAGTAAACACAGTGAATATGGCTTTCACATATCAATTTTGGGACAAAACATTGGAGTTCTTGGATGTGCAACTAACCATTGTAGACAATAAGATTATTACATCTGGATACAGAAAACCAATATCAAAAAATTCCCTTCTGCATTATAATTCATCCCACCCCCCCCCCCCCCACCCCAAACTGAAAACAGTATCCCTTATAGCCAAATATTTAGATTAAAACACATTAATAATGATCATACCACTTACCAACAACAAGTAGAAGATCTATGCAAAAGATTGACTATGAGAGGGTACCCCCGTGATGTCCTTGAGGAAGCCAAACGAAAAGCTGAATCGTTCTCCTGTGTTGACCTCCTAAAACCTAAAGTCAAAATGAAAAATAAAAAACAGACTGACAATTGATTTATCTTTGCCTTTAATAACGCTTCTATGAATTCAGGGGTACGACGAGCAATATACCAGAACTGGTATATGCTCCAGCATGATAATGATTTAAAGGAATTTACTAAAAGTAAACCTATAATCACTCATAAAAAAAAACTAAAACAATTCATGATTATTTAAAAATAAAGAGTAATAAAAAAAGTGAAACAAGGAAAAATTGGTTAACTGCATCTATCCCAGTGGGCAATTATTCATGCGGTAATTGCCCCTTTTGCCCACTGAATAGTAAATTAAAAGCGATAAAATTGGGAGGTGAAATAGTAACAACGAAACAATTCCTTACGTGACGATCTAATTTCCTGGTATATACTATATTTTGCGAATGTGGCCTGTTCTATATAGGAAAAACCATTCGCCCCCTTTACCACCGCATTCGTGAACATATTAAATCTATAACTAGTGGTATAGGGGCCACCAGATTGATCGAGCACGTAAGGGCTGTTCATAACAGTAATCCAGGAACATTGCGGTTTGCGGCTTTAGAAAGAGTGAACCAGCCCAGAAGGGGAGGTAACAGACCCCATCAGCTTCTCATCAGGGAAGCACGGTGGATAGCCAAGTTACAAGCTACGGGCCCAATCGGGTTAAATGACAGATCGGAAGTTGTATTGTGAAAATGAAAGTAACTCTGCAAAAATTGTAACATTTAATGCTACTGTATCTATCCCATTCATATTTTTCTCGCATGTATATATTTTAGAGTTGTTTTTAACTTACCTTAAGCTTTCAAGATCAAGGTTACAGATAACTATCTTTACTGTAACTGAAATAACCAAACTATTGACAATACAGGCTTTAGTGCAGAGCTTAACCCAGGAAACCTGTTGCCTTGCTGGGAGTTGTAGTTGCTGTTACTGCAGCTTTCAGATTATTAGCTAACTTGAGAGATTTAACTTTACTGACTGACAACGTTATTTTCCAGGCTTTGACATTCACCTGTGTGCCGGGGTCTTCTCGAGACTGGCGTGGCTGTAGAATTTCCCTATGCTTCTCTTTACGGTACCTGCACTCCTGAACTCCTAACTCTCAACTCCTCCCAAACCTCTTCTGAACAGCTCCCCCCTCCCCCCTCTACACTACATAAGGGCTAGTTTTAAAGGGTCCCCCATTGGAGCATCAGGGTCACCTGGTCACTCTGCCACAATCCCTTAAAGGTTCAGTGCATCATTAAGACATAGCATAACATAACAATATATCACATTACAACAGGTCAGACCAGGGAGCAGTGGGCCCAACAGAGAGACGGTATTTAGCCCACAGGACAGCCTTTGGTGCTGGGACACCACAAAATGAAAATCCCAATCCCAAAATATGGCCTAGTCCTGAAGTGGTAAAAAATGGTTCCATCCCAGACTATCTTAACTTCTCCTGGCCATAGCTCATCTCTGCAGAGTTTGACATTTAGATATCTCCAGCTCCTTACTTTTACTCTACATCCCCTACACTATGCCCCAACATTAGCTGTACCCTGTGTGCCACCGGAACATTTTAGCTCTATATGTTGTGCTCCCTGAATATGATACCTCCACTGCCTACGCCCCCTCAGTATGCAGCATAAAAATGCTTACACTGTACCGAGAAAAAAATGAATAAACTGTTCACAATGTGTCCCAAATAAAAAATATACCTATATCGTGTCCCTTGATTAAAGGTATGCCCCACACTGAGAGAAATAAAGATGGAATCGCTCCTCTCCCCAGTTATTTGAATACCAACACACATCTAGATATTGTTGTTATATTTATATTGCTATGGTGCGCATGCTGTTCTTCTCATTTTCTTGCAGAATGTTCAATTAAGATGTGCAGATGGTCACATGCTCAGTAGATTAGTCCGTCTTCCATGATTTTTGTTACTGTTTAGTATAGGGAAGACGGTAGAAATGACCACACTAGAGGCTGCTTCTTCTCACTACCACCACTGGGGAACAATAGGCTGATGTTGTGATAGATAAAATAGAAGAACACCAGGGGGCACCATAACAAGTATGTAATTAATTGTTGAACAATCCTTCTAAACAAAGTTATTTTTCCATTATATCCCCATATCAGATCTTAACATGGGGCTATGTTTACCTTGATTCACTTTGTGCTGCCACCCTTTTATCTGAACCTACGGAACAGAAAGCGTTAAACTGCTATAACATTTTGTAAACCAGAAATAACTTCCCTAGAGTAATAGAATTCACTAGAATATGAGCATTGCTTTTAGACTAAGCCATACCCATCTGTTCTACCTTATGATTACAAATGTCAGGCTGTAATGTAAACATGATATACAACTGCTCCATAAAAAGAATGATGGAAAGGTTGGACATGCACAGCTGAGCATCTGTTATTGTTCCACGCACATATAATAATAGTAAATGGAAGATTACTTCTAGCTCTCACTTTATCCAAACACTTCTACAGAGCATATGAAAAGTACAGCAGCATGGTTAAAGTAACAAGTGGGTATAGAAGCTAAATATACATATACAGTATCTGCTCAACTGCAGAAATGGTCTTACCAGCAGCAAAGACTGGTCTTCTGTATGACTAATAGAACCCAGGAATGGAAAAGCTTAACACATTTTAAGAATGGTATACTCGATGGGGGATATTTATCAAAGTTGTCTATGTCCCGCATCAATATAGACCAAACTACATACAGAGGGTTAGTCTGGTCTATTGTGCACCTAATTTATCAAATGGCGCACGGCTCTTGATAAATTCTGTGCACAGACTGCATGATCTATGCTTTAGTCTATATTTAAACCTGCTCCAGCATGGTCTGACATTTCGGCGTACTTTCAGCCTATGCGACTTGTCGCTGAAAAGTCGCTTTTGATAAATTTAGCACCAATGCATTTTTCAATGCATTTCAGTCTAAAATAGACTTGCATGCATCATGTTCTAAAAATCCTCTAGAGCAAAAGTCGCAGAAAAGTCGCACATATTTAGACTGCGACTTTCTGTGCGACAAATTTAGACAAGAAAAACCAGTCTAAATCCTTTGATAAATCTCCCCTATAAGTCTAACGTCCAGTACTGCTACTATACATGGTGAACTAAACACTGGTTAAAAGGAACAGCAGTTTGGATTCAAAGCACAATACTTTGAATAGTCACAAAATTAAGGTTGTGCACAGCAGAGCTTAGTGTATATCTGTGTAATACAAATTAGGCTTTTAGTTATGTTAGTAGATAGTGATGTCGGCACTTCCGCAAAGGTGACAGCAGAGGAAGGCTATCCCGCCGAAACGCGTTCTGTCCACCTATGTGAATAATTTTCACTTGTTTGCATCTACTTGGTGAGTGCTGGGCCCTCTTAATATATACAGTAGATAGTGATGGGCATTGGGTCATGGGCAGCAATGTACTTAGGCCTGGTTAAGTCTTGCAACATTTGGTTATTGGCAGCAGGTAAAGGAATGACCAGTTTTTACTTAAAGGGGTACTCCGGTGCTTAGACATCTTATCCACTATCCAAAGGATAGGGGATAAGATGCCTGATCGCGGGAGTCCCGCCGCTGGGGACTCCCGTGATCTTGCATGATGCACCCCAGTTAAAATCAGTCCCCGGAGCGTGTTTACTCCGGGGACTGATTTTAACTGGGGTGTCGCGTGCAAGATCACGGGGGTCCCCAGCAGAGGGACTCCCGCGATCAGGCATCTTATCCCTTATCCTTTGGATAGGGGATAAGATGTCTAAGCACCGGAGTACCCCTTTAATTTATCTATATGAAGTCTCCCTTATGTAACATTTTTGGTAGCTCTTCTGTAACTCTCCATGTAACCCTCTTACGAATTCAAGTAGTAGATTTTTTGTAGATTTTTGTAGTTTTTTCAGGAAGATAGAAGTATATACTGTATACACATATACATGAAAAGCAGAAGACAAGCCTTAAGCTCCTGTGCTGGACTAAACTTGAACCCATAAATCTAGATCAGTTGCTAGGATACCTTCTCTGAGGATGAGAGAGATAAAAAGAGAGATAGGGGGCGCTCCCTTGTAGCGTATATCGATCCCTCCACCGCACCCAAGTAATATGCTCACCTTTTGGTGATGACGTTTTGATTCCACAACTGTGGTGGGTCGTGGTGATCAAGGTGCAATTGGGTGAATTGGATTAGAGCTGCTACACTCGGACCGTGGAGTGGAAGGTAAAATGCGGTCTAAGAGGCGCTGCCCAAGGTTGCTCGCAGTGAGACAACACAGGACAATAAATATTTTAATTGAAAAATACAGACAACAAATTTAGGCACTCAAGAGTGCCTTCCTCAGGTCCAATTTGGCAGTACTAAAAAACACACATGGATAGGAATGTATGCATATATGTATATATGGTCAAAGCTCAATGAAAATAAAAGACATATAAAAGAAACAAGTGTGGATAAAAGGAGAAGGATTTTCTGTAATAACGACAAAAGATTCTGTACTCAATATAAGTGGGCTCAGGGTATAAGAGCAGTGGCGGCAGGTGTTATGGATTTTACAGACAATAACTATTATACACATATTATAGGCGGGCTTGTTAACGCAAGCAGGTTTGGGTTGCGAGAGTAGTAGTAGTAAATGTTATGAATATTATAGAGGTAGTATTGAAACAAGCTTAGTGAATATTACAGACAGTACACCATATAGGCAGGCTTGGAATGCAGGTGTAGTGGCAACATAGGTTATGAATATCTTAGATATATTATATAGATAATATAGGCAGGCTGAATACATAGTACAGACACTCTGGTTCTTATGGAGGTATTATGTAGTATAAGGTATACAGGCATAGTGTTAATGTTAGTGTTAGTACTGCCAAATTGGACCTAGGAAGGCACCCTTAAGTGCTGAAACGCGTTGTCCATATTTTCAATAAAAATATATATTTTTCTGTGCCGGCCTGTGTCCGTCTTACTGCAAGCAACCTTGAACAGCGCCTCTTAGACCTCCTTTTATCTACCACTAGCCCATTCTCTGAGGATGGAGTATGTGGCTGTGTTAGGGCTCATTCACACCACGTTTTGGGGATACGGCAGTCTGATCTGGTGGGAGAATTTACAAACCGGCCATTGTAATATCCCAGCCGGAACCGCGCTTCTTCCCATTCATTTTAATGAGCCAGACGGAGTCATATAGTGACTCTGGTTGGCTCATTTTTAGACCGCATCCAGTTTTGTTGCTGGACTGAAAACCGTGGCCTGCCACGTTTTTTGTTCAGCGATAAAACTGAGGAGACTCAAAAATAAACCATGCACTCTTGTGACGTCATACGATTCCCCCTCTCTTCATGTCCCAGGGGCTAGACCCCGTGATCAGACATCTTATCCCCTATTCTTTAGATTAGGGATAATATGTCTAGGGGCAGAGTACCCCTTTAACACCCCCTGACTGTATAATCCTGCCCATCACCTGATCATTTTTTAAATTTAGACACTCATATCAAAGTGATTATGGTACTTTACAACTTCTGTTCCTGTCACACAGTTTTAATTGATTCAATTAAAGTTCAGTCTTCTACGCTATATATTAATAGTTTCTTGGCTTATTTAAAGGGGTTGTGCGCTTCCCTACCTTTCGGAGCTCTGCACGCAGCGTCCTGAAGTTCATTACTCCGAACGCTGTGTGCGGGCTTCCATGTTCGTGGCCGCCCCTCGTGATATCACGCCCGCCCCCTCAACGAAAGTCTATGGGAAGGGGGCGTGAGGGGCCGGGCGTGACGTCACGAGGGGGCGGCCGCGAACACGGAAGCCCGCACACAGCATGAAGCAGTGGCTGACACGCCCCCTCTATGTAGCTCTATACATGGGGGGCGTGTCAGACGCCACGTCATGCTGAGGACAGACATGCCCCCTGACTTCCGGGGCCCCGTAAGGCAGATTGCGGGGGTGCCAGCGGTCGGACCCCCGCGATCTATAAGTTATTATGCACTGCAGTATTCCTTTAAATGGGTACTCCGCTCCTAGACATCTTATCCCCTATCCAACGGATAGGAGATAAGATGTCTGATTACAGGGGTCCCCCGCAATCTCTCCTGCAGCACCCCCGTATATCAGCAGCATGGAGCTATGTTTGCTCCGTGGCTGATGACGGGCGATACAGGGGCCAGGGTATTGTGAAGTCATGGCCCCACCCCCTCAATACAAGTCTATGGGAGGGGCGTGGCGGGTGTCACAGGGCTTTGTGAATAAAGAGAGGTTAGGTGTAGGACACCTCTTACCCTTTTGTAGTCTGGGCTGTTTTAGCCAATGTTGTATAGTTCAGTGGATCCGCTCGGACCGAGCAGATGAGCCGGCAGATATTAGCAGTAATGAGCTGTATGCGCTCTGTGTGTATGTCGGCAGTGCAGGTCTCTTTTTTAAGTTCTGCTGATGCGCAGTGCAGGGATGAATTCCTGCTTGCGATGTGAGCCTAGACAATGATGTCTCTAGGGCTTCCGGTCTCCGGTATGGTATGGGGTCTGTGCAGTGACAAGTAGTTCCCCCATCCTATTCTCTGGTAATCCCTGCTGTGCAGGTGTGGGAGGGTTACCTCCTCGTGGTTCCACGGCTGGAATCCTGGTTTGTAATCACTGGCTGAGTGATATCAGTGGGATATTAACCCTTAGCTGTACGAATTTCAGGATAAAAATCCCTTCCTCAGCAGCTTCTAATGGATTTAAAAGTAATAAAGTAATAAACTTTTACTTTTTAAATCCATTTGAAGCTGCTGAGGAAAGGATTCTTATCCTGAAATGCGTACAGCTAAGGGTTAATATCCCACTATCACTCAGCCAGTGATTACAAACCAGGATTCCAAAATGATTAAAAAAAAAAAAAAGGGGTCTTTTTTATTCCAGAAATAGACTGGGGCTGATATTGCCCCATTGAGTTAAAGAGTGACAAAAGTAGTACCATATGTCATAGAATAAAAAAAAAATATATATATAATTTATAACCCCTTGTCATTAAAAAAAATGTTCAGACCTCGACTGATCACTAGAATAGGTGAGAAGAGAAGCATGCAGCTGGGTGCTACTCTTCCGGCTCTCTGGCTATAGGACCAAAACAGACCCAAATTCTTGCTTTATGAGACCGTTTCGGCCATGTGGTGCAGAACCATGAGAGAATGTGCTTAATGTGCAATTCTCCCAGCTCAATCTAGCAATCATTTGGGATCTGAACACTCAGCCCTGACTTTTTTCAGTTTTCTTTATTTTTTTTATTACAGTGCCCATTTAATATTTTTTGGCCAAACATTAACTAATGTCTGTGGCCAGACTAAGCCTCGCATTTGTGCAGTAATCTTTTATTGATTTATTCAACCTTGACATATTTTACAATTCACACATTATTTACCTTCATTTCCAAAGGACTTTTCTGCTGCGCCCCCAATTCTTATGGTTGCAGGACCAAAACAACAGCAGTAAGACCCACATGATAGAAAACTGTATCATAAAAAAGGTGGCAAAATTGTAAGAAAACTACTGCAGTTGTCATTGATAGTAGTAAGGGATTCCTTATGCTTCTATAGAAACTACACTAAAAAATAAAGCTTGGCATTAACATGGCAAAAGACTATTAAAGGGGTTATCTGACGGGAGGGGGGTTTCAAAACAATACCCATTGTGTGGGATATAATAAACCTTTACTCACTTCCAGTGGGTTTTTTTTTTGGTGCCTCTGTTGTTCTGCTCCGGTACCCTGGGCCCAATGTGTCATACTGTTGCTCAGCGAATCGTTGGCTGAGGCAGGACATCGCTGTGCCCCCCGTCGGATATCCCCGTTAAGTTAATTTCGTTTTTTACTGTAACTACATTCATCCCCATTTAATTGATGACTGTGAGGTGTAATTGTAGTCCTGTAAAATGCTAGTAAATGATAACCTGAAGAGTCTGGATTAAAGGTTGTTTGATTGATTTAGCCAGCTACCACTGCATCCAGATCATCCAGATGAATTTCTTTGTTATCACTTTTGGCTATGTCTACATCTTGGACACGGTAATTATAAACACAGCATCCAAGACTGTCAGCAGATTTTAGAGGCAGTTGTGTCATGTAACATTTAAAGGGGTATTCAAGGGATTTATTTAATGGCAATCAGGCTGCTGATAATTTGAATAAAAACTATACTTTCCTTCCCCGCTACCCTGCAGCAGCTGTTCTGATGTGTCAGTCCCTGCTTTGTAGCACTATCTTGCTTGCTTCTTAGTTTCTGTTTTTGAATTCCACCTAATTTGCTTGGCAATATTGATGAAAAATAAAAGTTATGGCTTAAAGGAGAACTCCGGAATAGGAAAAGTATCGTCCATACTGCCGGCAATAAAATAATAAACAGATACATACCTTCCTTTCACTCCCCTGATGCCTCCGGTAACTGGCTCCGACCTCTGCCACGATCTTCTTCCTGGTTGCCGATGGTCGGCGAGTCACACGGCACTTGCATACTGCACGTTTTCAAAACGTTACACTGCCGCTCAGCCTATCTCCGGACGAGTCAGGACTTCGCTGACGCTGGTGATTGGCTGAGTGCAGTATGACTCACCGGCAACCAGGAAGAGGATCGTGGCGGAGGCCGGAGGCACCGGGGGAGCGAAGGAAGGTATGTACCTCTTTATTTTTTTACTGCCGGCAGTATGGACGATAATTTTCCTATTCCGGAGTTCTCCATTAAGGAAAGTGGGAGGGGAAAGTTTACAATATTGCATTAATAAAAAACATATTATGGATATTTATAAAATATCACTGAATGACTTTGTAATTGAGTTAAAGGGGTTATCGATCATAAGGTGATTTTAGCACGTACCTGGCAGACAGTAATGGACATGCTTAGGAAGGTTCTGCACTTGTCTTGGGGCTAAGACAAATGTTGTGAGATTACCATAAAACTGTGGCTAGCTTTTTGTGAACTGGTATTTCCTTTTTGAGTTTTCTTCTTTGCCTACAAATCCCATAATTCCATTTTCCTCCCTCCCACACATCAGCCACCACACCCATTGAAACATAAATGAGCTGCATCCATTCAAAAGACCTGTGGTTTTCAATCAGGGTGCCTACAGCTGTTGCATTAGTTACAGATTGATCTCTCTCCCACCAAGCGATCCCTCTACCCAATGAAGCAGACAGGTTCCCTGTCATCAGCTGACTGGTGAGTCAGGTCTCGGCCGCATTGCAACCTGGGAAAAATCTGAGACAACAATCATTTTGTATGCTGTTAAAAATAGATTTTGGGGTGAAAATCACATAAGAATTGTGAGAAAACCGTCACACACAGGTACAGACACTATATTATGAACTACACTAACTTTACAGCCCCTGTAGCATAGTCAAATAAAAAACATCCTGGAATACCCCTTTAACCCCTTAAGGACCAAGGACATATGAGTACGTCCTTGGTCCCGCTCCCGTGATACAACGCGGGGTCCCACGGTGACCCCGCATCATATCACAGTGGGCCCGGCGTCATAGTGAAGCAGGGACCCGCCGCTAATAGCGCGCGGCAATGATCACGGTGCCGCGCGCTATTAACCCTTTAGACGCGTGCTCAAAGCTGAGCCACGTGGCTAAAAGTGAAAGTAAAGAGTGCCGGTTAGCTCAGTGGGCTGTTCGTGATAGCTGCAGCGAAATGCCTACCTGCCTCCTCGCTGTCCGATCGCCGAATGACTGCTCAGTGCCTGAGATCCAGGCATGAGCAGTCAAGCGGCAGAATCCTCGATCACTGGTTTCCTATGAGAAACCAGTGATCAATGATAAAGATCAGTGTGTGCAGTGTTATAGGTCCCTATGGGAGCTATAACACTGCAAAAAAAAGTGAAAAAAAAGTGAATAAAGATCATTTAACCCCTTCCCTATTAAAAGTTTGAATCACCCCCCTTTTCCCATAAAAAAAAACACAGTGTAAATAAAAATAAACATATATGGTATTGCCGCGTGCGGAAATGTCCAAATTATAAAAATATATCGTTAATTAAACCGCACGGTCAATGGCGTATGCGCAAAAAAAATTCCAAAGTCCAAAATAGTGCATTTTTGCACTATCAATAAGTCCTATCAATGCAAAAATGGTACCGTTAAAAACTTCAGATCACGGCGCAAAAAATTAGCCCTCATACCGCCCCATACGCAGAAAAATAAAAAAGTTATAGGGGTCAGAAAATGACAAATTTAAACATATTAATTTTCCTGCATGAAGTTATGATTTTTTCCACAAGTACGACAAAATCAAATCTATATAAGTAGGGTATCATTTTAACCGTATGGACCTACAGAATAATGATAAGGTGTCATTTTTACCGAAAAATGTACTATGTAGAAACGGAAGCCCCCAAAATTACAAAATGGCGTTTTTTTTTCAATTTTGTCTCGCAATGATTTTTTTTTCCGTTTCACCGTAGATTTTTGGGCAAAATGACTGACGTCATTACAAAGTAGAATTGGTGGCGCAAAAAATAAGCCATCATATGGATTTTTAGGTGCAAAATTGAAAGAGTTATTATTTTTTAAAGGCAAGGAGCAAAAAACGAAAGTGCAAAAATGGAAAAAACCCTGGTCCTTAAGGGGTTAAGTACATTCTCACTTTTCAACCATATGATGTGTAAAATGTGCATGCTACAATGAATCCTGGGAAGGATTGTGTCCCACCGTCTTATTGATCCAAAGCTATTCATAGTGTTCTCATCTGTGCATAAGAACCTATGTTCTCATCTGTGCATAAGAACCTATATCATCTGTCTTATACAGAAATGTCCACGACTAAAGTAAACACAGATCTGTTCCATTAGCCACTTTTCTGCTTTGTCTCTGTATAACACAAAGAGCGAAATTTTTCCTGACTCCCAAGAATCTAATATTTGTTCTATGTTGACAGCAAATGTGGTCTAAAGACACATTTCAAGTAAAAAAATACATTTAAACAAAGATATATGGTAAGAGAGAGTGGAAAACCTGCTCCTCAATAACAAAAGACTTTGGCCCTGATTTACTAAGAGTGGAGTGTAGTTTTCTTTTGTGGGTTTTAAAGGGGTTCTCCGGTGCTTAAACATCTTATCCCCTATCCAAAGGATAGGGGATAAGATGCCTGATCGCGGGAGTCCTGCCGCTGGGGACCCCCGGGATCATGCACGCGGCACCCCGTTTGTAATCAGTCCCCGGAGCGTGTTCGCTCCGGGTCTGATTACGGGCGACTACAGGGCGGGCGGCGTGTGATGTCACGCTACGCCGCCCGCTCTGTAGTTGCCGGTGATCAGTCTCGGAGCGAACACGCTCCGGGGACTGATTACAAACGGGGTGCCGCGTGCATGATCCCGGGGGTCCCCAGCAGCAGGACTCCCGCGATCAGGCATCTTATCCCCTATCCTTTGGATAGGGGATAAGATGTTTAAGCACCGGAGAACCCCTTTAATTCCCTTTTTTCCACTGTATTTACTAATGTTTCCCTACATTTTGCACTATTCCCTACATTTTACTTTTTTACACATGCTCTGACCTGTCTGGTTTTCCTCAGCTCAAATCCACCATATTTTCTGTAGAAACCTTAGTAAATATGTTGTGTTTTTATGAAAATGTGGGTGACATGCTACTTTTTGGCGGTCACGCTCCTTTCCCCGACAGCCATGCCCCTTTTTTGGGTTTTCTCAGTAAAATGGTAAGTTAGTCAGGTTTTTTTCAATTCTGGCACAAATTCTGGCGCAGGCAGAATCTGGCACACAACCGACAAAATGTGTCGGGTTTTTAAATAGTAAATCAGGGCCTTTGTCTTTTAAGACATTTGGTCACCTGTCTATACACACAAAATCAGAGGCGTAGCTTGTAGCAAAATCTGCAACAGGGCTCCATATGCCAATTAGTGGTCTCTTATGGGGAAAATGTGATTTTGGGCCCCCTTAGGCACCAGGGCCCCTGTGCAACTACTACCTCTATAGCTATGGCCCTGCAAAAATATTTGATATTCATGCTCACTTTTGAATAAAACAACTACATATACCCCAGACATATGCAACTACATATACCCCAGACATATACCCCCTCTGCATGTCCGCATCCAGACTGTGTCCCCCCTTCTCTTCTTGACCCCATCCATCTATACTGTGTCCCCTCATTTCCTCATCCAGTCATACTGTGACCCCTCATCCATACTGCACCCCACATGTCCCCATCCATCCTGCAACCCACCTGTCCCCATCCACCTTGTGACCCCTCCCCATCTAACATTTGATGCCCCCTATGTCTCCATCCATCCATCCTGTGACTCCCATCACACAACCCAAGTCCCTCACCTGGCTTTCACATCTGGGATCTGTCTGACACTTAAAGGGGTTCTCCGGTGGAAAACTTTTTTTTAAATCAACTGATGCCAGAAAGTTAAACAGTCTCTACTGACACCTCTGTCCATGTCAGGAACTGTCCAGAGCAGCATAGGTTTTCTATGGGGATTTTTTCCTTCTCTGGACAGTACCTGATACGGGCATCAGGTGTCAGCAGAGAGTACTGTGGACAACACAAAAAATAAATTCCAAAGATTTTCTTCTGTAGCAAACAGCTGCTAAAAAGTACTGAAATGATTAAGATTTTTTAATAGAAGTAATTTACAAATCTGTTTAACTTCCTGGCACCAGTTCATAAAAAAAAAAAGTTTTCCAACAAAGCACTCCTTTAAGTAGTGATGTCGCGAACATAACATTTTCGGTTCGCGAACTTCCGCAAATGTTCGCGAACCGGCGAACCGCCATTGACTTCAATGTGCAGGCGAATTTTAAAACCCACAGGGACTCTTTCTGGCCACAATAGTGATTTAAAAGTTGTTTCAAGGGGACTAACACCTGGTCTGTGGCGTGCTGGAGGGGGATCCATGGCAAAACTCCCATGGAAAATTACATAGTTGATGCAGAGTCTGGTTTTAATCCATAAAGGGCATAAATCACCTATTATTCCTAAATTCTTTGGAATAACGGGCTTTAGCCCCCTTTAGGCAGCACATAGAGCCCCCCTTTAGGCATCACATAGTTAGATCCCCCCTTTAGGCAGCACATAGATTCCCCCATATTAGGCAGCAAATAGTTAGAGCCCCCCTTTAGGCAGCATATAGGTAGAGCCTCCCTTTAGGCAGCACATAGAGCCCCCTTTAGGCAGCACATCGTTAGATCCCCCCTTTAGGCATCACATAGTTAGACCCCCCCCTTTAGGCAGCACATAGATTCCCCCATGTTAGGCAGCACATAGTTAGAGCCCCCCTTTAGGCAGCACATAGAGCCCCCTTTTAGGCAGCACATAGATTCCCCGATATTATGCAGCACATAGTTAGAGCCTCCCTTTAGGTAGCACATAGAGCCCCCTTTAGTCAGCACATATTTAGATCCCCCTTTAGGCATCACATAGATTCCCCCATATTAGGCAGCACAAAGTTAGATCCCCCCTTTAGGCAGCACTGGTTTTATTTCACAGCCAAAAAGGTATTTTTTTTTCTATTTGAACAACTATCACACCAAATGTGATTTGCACTAGTGTGACAATGAGCAAAAAAGGTTGCCAGCGGAGTTCCCCTTTTAAGCAGAGGTCCCCAACCAGGGTGCCTCCAGCAGTTGCAAGACACACGGACTGAACTTATAGCCCTTTTAATACTGTAGTTAGTTGCTTGAAGGAAATTAAGTTTTACACTGGAGTACCCCTTATAACCAGCGGTCCCCTCCCAACCAGGGTGCCTCCAGCTGTTGCAAAGACACACGGACTGATATTTGATCCTTAAAAATGGCTTTTTTGGGTGCTGTCCTTAAAGCAGATGTTACACTAGTGCTTTAGGAGTAAAGTGGACCCTGAATACACCACCTAGCAGCAACCTAGTTAACTTCCCTTTTACAGCAGGAGCAGCTTCTCTGTCCCTCCACTTCCTAAGCCTGCAGCATGCCGAATGAAGGTAAAATGGCGTCCGTGCAAGAGGTAGGAGGGTCTGGAAGGGAGGGACTGCTGCTGATTGGCTGTAATGTGTCTGCTGACTCTGACTCACAGGGTCAAAGTTTACCGCAATGTTAAATTAAAGGGGGCGAATCGAACTTCACATATGTTCGCCCGGCGATGCGAACATGCTAAGTTCGCTGGCGAACAATTCGCAACATCTCTACCTTTATGTTTATTACACAGGCCATCCAGCATCAGCAGTCCAGGCCAGTATATACTGTAGTGCCTCTGTGGACCCTTCCAGCCACAGGGCAGTTGCAACCATTGCAATGCTTGTAGCTACGTTGCTGTCTCCAGTAATTGTTTCTGAAAAAAGTATTACCTAGTGGAATCTGTGCTTTTAAAGGTTGAAACAAGACAGGAGGTATTCCCAAATTGTTCCACAGTCAATATCATCACTTTACTGTGACCTCTGTCTTTTAAAGGGGTACTCCGTTGAAAAACTTTTTTTTTTAAATCAACTGGTGCCAGAAAGTTAAACAGATTTGTAAATCACTTCTATTAAAAAATCTTAATCCTTCCTGTACTTATTAGCTGCTGAATACTACAGCGTAAATTATTTTCTTTTTGAAACACAGAACTGTCTGCTGACATCACGAGCACAGTGCTCTCTGCTGACATCTCTGTCCATTTTATGAACTGTCCAGAACAGCATATGTTTTCTATGGGGATTTCCTTTTACCCTGGACAGTTCCTAAAAATGGACAGAGATGTCACTCGTGATTCAGCAGACAGCTCTGTGTTTCAAACGGAAAAGAATTTCCACTGTAGTATTCAGCAGCTAATAAGTACAGGAAGGATTAAGATTTTTTAATAGAAGTAATTTACAAATCTGTTTAACTTTCTGGCACCAGTTGATTTAAAAAAAAAAAAAAAAAAAGTTTTTCACCGGAGTACCCCTTTAAGTGGGCAATGTCAAATTAAAAAACTTTAAGCTTTCTAATAAACATTATAAGAAATGTTATCTTAATTTTATAGAAATCATAGCTTATTAAAAAAGACCATTATGGATCCCCATACTGTCCAGTAGGGGTGTGAATCGACAAGAATTTGGCGATTCGATTCGAATCGCGATACCAGTGTGGCGATCGCCGCATGCTGGCTATTAGCGGCGGCCCCCGGCTACTGAGAACAGCCGGAGGCTGCAGAGTATGGAGCGGGCAGGAGTCGGGAGCCCGCTCCATACACACTGCAGAGCACCGCATGCTGGATATTAGTGGCGGTGATGCATTAGCGGCCCCCGGCTACTGAAATCAGCCGGGGGCCGCAGAGTATGGAGCGGGCACGAGTCGGAGCCCGCTCCATACACCCAGAGTGCCGCCGCGTCAGATCCGGTTGACAAAATGTGGAACTTGTATCTCCTGATGCCCGGGACATGCTGTTCCGGGGATCAGGAGATACAAATTCCACATCACTAAAAGAATCGATTCAAAAATATTTTGAATCGATTCAGTATCTGCAAGTGAAAAATCGCGATAATCGCGGGAATCGATTTTTTCTTACATCCCTACTGTCCAGTACATAATCCTGTCTGGCGGCAGCTTCATATTTGTCCCAGCTGAAGCACAGGCTGGGACAACATCCAGTAAGTAAGGGCAGGACTAGTACTCCTCTGTGCTCACACCTTTCCTATCTATAAGACCCTGGTATAAAAACAGACAGGAGAGGGTTACAGAGCAGCCTGCAGTGATTGGATGAAGAGACCCACAGAAAGAAACACAGAAAGATTCAGGGTGGAAGATAAATCAAGCAGAGTGAGAGTAAGAGATGGATGTGCACCTTCAGAGCACAGGATGATAAACCAAGTGAGCACTAAAAAGAAGGTGTTTTTGAGAGAAATATAGGTGCTAGACACATAAATCTCACATTTTTGTGAGATAAAACGGGTACTAGCTAACTCTGTTCTCTCCTGTACCGCCTTCACTGAAATTCACATTGAGAGAGTTTACCACATCTCTGACCCTCATAGATAAGAATCTTACAGGGCCATCCTTAGGGGTGTGTGCTCTGTTCAAGTGCACAGGGTGCGTATTTGTACAGCCAAGGGGACACTGTCCTCTCTAGAACTGTTGCATAATGCCAACTTGTTTGTGACAATGGACAGTACTCTTCTTCTGTTTCTTTCTCACTTTTTTTTCCCCTCTCCTACTGTGTGTGCTGCTTTCTGAAGTCAGCAGCTGAATCTCAATGCCCCACTTCACCTAAACATTTACCTTCACAGGGAGCATACTCTTCTCAGTTTATTTTCTAAACGCCCCTTTATGTCTCCCAGTTTCCTGAATTAGCCTTGAGCACTATCTGCTAGTTCTAACCTTCAACCTCTCCCTTCTCCTCCCACACATGAAGCAAAGTCTTTCAATTGATGACTCCTCATTGTAAAAAGGAAAGATGCATACTGTTGAGAAGTTACCACTTGGCAGAGGCAAATCTCTTATAATATGTGGCCTCTTAACCAACCTTTTTGTTTAAATGGGCACTGTCACCAACTTTATTTTTTGATATGTTGTAGTACTTATGTACTACAACATATCTCTAATATACTTTTATTATTTTTTTTTTAAATTAAATCTGTTTAATTTACATTTGAAAAACGGCCACTAGGGGGTCTCCCTCCTAGTGGCCGGCTGCAGCCTGGCGTGACGTCACGCCTGAAAAAGGACCGATGCGGCCTGGCATCGGTCCTTTTTCATTCAGCCTGCGCTCGCTCACTGCCTGTCAATCAGACAGGCAGGGAGCGAGCGCATTGGCTCCCCGGCCACTGGCTGGGAGGCCACTCCTCCCGCACATCACCGCCACCTCCACCTCGCCGCCGCCTCCACCTCGTCGCCGCCGCTGTCCCTGCACGCCCACTGCCGGACTCTGCAGTAAGTGTAATTGGGGGGGGGGGTGTTGTGATGGAGGGAACGGGGTATGGCACAGGGTGGGGGGGGGGGTAGACGGAGGGGATGGGCTAGCGCCGCATGTAACTAATAGTTTATCTACACAGGATGCCTCCAGCTGTTAAAATACTACAACTCCCAGCATGCCCTGGCAGCCAATAGATGGCAGGGCAAGCTGGGAGTTGTAGTGATGAAACAGCTGGAGGCACCCTGTGTAGATGAACTAAGGGCGGAAGTACCCCCCAGCAGGCATCAGTGACGTGGTGCCTGCTGGGGAAGTCTGCCTGGTAGTGAGCACACTGCCAGGCAGACAAAAAGCATTTTTAATATAGTAAAAATAAAAATTAAAAGCAGGGAGGGTGTTAGGGATAGATGGGGAATAGGCAGGGACAGAAAAAAAATAGGAATATTGGGAGCTACCCTTTAAGCTGTTAAGATGATCCGACACTTTTAAAAAGCTGTCAGTTGAATATTTCTTTGGCTGACAGCAATATTTCACAAACTTCCCATACACATAAAAATTTAACATGGATGAAAAATGATGTGCCCTCTACAGAGAAAGGAGGGGTAATCCAGAGCCAGAGAAATGGTAGCTTTTGACTCGTTGAATAATAGGCTCAGGTAGTTAAAAATCAATATGACAGACCCTTCTCTTCTCCGACAATAAGGTCAGTGCAAAGTCAGTATATAAATATGGTGACAGGAATGGGGATCAAGATACCTGTCCTCCTTGCATCTCTATGGGAGAACCATATTGCGGCACTCGGGTATCTTTGGCTCTCCCATAGAGTGGCATAGAGGGGGTGTGTTGGCCACAGCTTTGTGTGGTGGTCAAGGTCAACAAAGCTCCTTTCATATCGAGAGCCAGGGCGTCGTGTGAGAGATCTAACACTTATCACCTAGGATAGGTGATACATTTTTCTATCCGAGAGTACCACTTTAAATGAAGCGGCAGCATATCAAGTTTTTGATTTGTCAGGGTGTGGGTGTTCAGACCTCCATTGATCACTAGATAGATCAGGGAGAAGTATGCATGTGTTTGCTTCTGTCCCTGCTCTTCTTATCTTGTTGCAGCAGTAAGATTCCGAGGTGCGTCTGTGAAGCTCCCTCATGCATCGAAGCAAGGAAGAAAAGAACCCAGCCATGTGCTTCTCCTTGCTCCATTTACTGATTAGTGGTGGGGGGGGGGGGGGTATGAACACCCAGACCCTGACCGTTCTAAATATGTGTCATGTCAAATGTTCTTTTTCAAGTGACAGGAACACTTCTAAGAAAGTTTTGATACGTCTTTGCAACCCAGTAAGCAGAAAGCCGCCCCATAGGTCAGTGCTTGTGCAAACGGCATTTTCTCTCCTTTGCATTTCCCTTGTCAAGCTTCAACAATGTCTGTTTGCAGTTGTTCTTCATATTGTTATAGATGGTCCCAGCTCAGACAACTAATTTTTCATTCCTTTTTTGGGGGGGGTTGAATGGCAGGGGATGGGCTTGGAACACATTACGTTGTAGATCCAATGAATAGAATAGTCTATTACCAGGCCACTTGTTTTCAGTGCATTTATTTGTGTCAGACCTTAAGCAAACAAAATACCTGGCTCCTGCACTCACCTGGGCCCAGCGTGCACATGACATATTTCTGTGCTCACTTAATCAGTATGACACATTCCTTTGTTACTTAATGCTTCCAAATCAAACAGAATCAGCACAGCTAATTAGCGGCTTTTAGAAGCCCCGGCATATCTATCCTGTCACATCCTGCCCAGCTATAAAACAAGTAAATGAGTTTGCTATAAATGCCAGTCAGGTACCTGGAAAAGATTACTTTACCTAATCATGGGAGGAGCCAGCACGTGGACTAAGCCAAGGAATTTTGAAATCCAAGGACTCAGCTGGAGACTTGAGCTGTTAACACATCCAGCTTTCTTTTCTATTCACTTGAGGTAAAGGTGCCTCATATTGATTCACCATACCCTTAGTATAGGTGCTATATTTAAAGGAATGACTAAATATTCTCTACATTTATTAAAGGGGTTGTCCAGCACCAGTAAAAAAATTTAACCAGTGTAAAGTGTTATATAATTAAAAAAAAAGTCATACTCCCCTGCCCCTATCTGCCATTCCAACAGTTGTCATCCCCCTTAGATCATCTTTGCTTTCTGGTCCTTGTGACACATCATCCCTGCAGGACCTACCCACTTAGCCAACCACTGGTCGAGGCAGACTGCAGCTATAGCTCAGTGGTAAAACCAATTATTAATGCTACAAAAGCTTCAATTTTAGCTCTAGCCTTTTTCATTGGCAGAAGTGATTGTAGAGAAATAGTTGTCAATGCATAAAAAAATCTGCAGAAAATCTATGTGGAAATTGATCTGTGGTGCAAATTTTGAAGTTGACCTGTCTGCAGCTAAATTAGGAAAATAAGCCCATTTCTAGATAAGGCTTCTCATCCGGATTCTGGTCATGCTTTTTTAAATCTCCATAGTCCATTACTGTCATGAAATATAAGATTTCTGTTAATATGCAAATTAGTTTCAAGTGGCCAGAAGGCATTCACCAGCACGACAAGAGCCCAGGGTTAGCCAGCACATCTCCTCTTATACACCAACTTTTTGCCCACTGTCAATCAAAGTAGGGTATGCAAGCACAGAGGTCGTGAGTCAGAGAAAATGGGCTGTCTGTCCCCAGGCTCTTGCCGTGTTAGGGAATGCCCCCTAGGCACTTGAGACTCATTTACATATTAAAAAAAAATCTTATATACATCTTATATGCTGCAAAGGACTATGGAGATGAAAAATAAAAAGGTGTCCCTGGGGACTTCCGGTTCCGGCGCAGGGATGTGAGGACGCACTGACAGAGGCTCCCGTCTGTGCGCTCTCCCTAAAGCCCGCCACATCGTTATACCTGCATTAACGCCACCCTGTGTTGTGGAAAACTGTAAGGTCCACATCCAGACACTGTTTGTAAGGACCGCTTTCTGAAAAAAGTGCCGGGCAGTACTGAACCCCCAGCTTGCTTCCCTGACACGCTACCCGCGGAGGAAGCCAAGATGGCGACAGCACAACAAGCTCCAGCCCGGGGAGAGGAAGCCACACCCCCTCATGTCGTACCTGCCTCGCAGATGGCGGATTCAGCGGCGGACATGGAGATACAGATTCCGGATACCCCGGTGCTCTTTCAGGACTCTCAGGTACCATTGAAGACTGTGGTGATACCAGGGACCAGAGACATCCCCACACAAGTAGCAGATAACATAGACCTGCAACAGTTAGCAACCATAATGGTGGAGCGGCTGTTCCCTAGGCTACAGGAGGCAATGATTACTACCCTTTCAGCCTCCCTTCAAATCTTAAGCACTGATGTGGCTGCTACTGTGACTAAAGTCTCTGAATTAGAACACAGAGTGCAAACAGTGGAAGATGTTAATACAGCAGCGGTGCCCGCTATTAAACACCTGCTGAAAGATAATGCTTATTTGAAAGAACGTGTGGAGGATCTGGAGAACAGATCCAGACGCAATAATCTGCGTCTGGTAGGATTGCCTGAATCAATAAAAACACAGCAGTTGCAAAAGATATGCGAATGTGACTTGCCTGAGGCGCTAGGCCTCCAACATCCCAGAAGAGTCGAGAGAGCCCATAGGGTGGGACCCCCACATACATCTGATGCGAGACCGAACACGCAGGCGGATTCTAGACCCAGACAAGTTATTATGCGCTACCTAGATTACAACGATAAGGAGGAAATACTGCGTGCATTTAAAACCCAAAACACCACTACTGCTTAAATGTCACAAAGTTGTACTATTCGCTGACTACTCGGTGGAGGTCACAAAAAAGAGGAGAGCTTTCAGTTCACTATGTTCTTCTTTATTCAAAGAATAAAGGTGTAAAATTTTGCTTGCAATACTCCGCAATCTTACATGTGCAATTACCTGATGGATCCAATCGGATTTTCCATACACCAAAGTAAGCTGAGCAATTCTTTCACACGTCAGATACCTCCACGGCCAACTTGGAGGCGGACTCCGTCGTTGTGGACCCCTTTAATGCCTCCGCATTCATGAAAAAAAAGAGATGTAGACACTAAAGAGCTACAACCGCGCAGGGACTTGTGGGCTCTACGTGGCCCTCTCTGAACGACGCCCAGGAGGGCACATCTGCCTCAAAACCAGCTCTGCAGGACTTGCCAATTCCGTGTTCTCCCACCTGAGCAATATACTCCTGGGACCAGGGATTTCCATCGTATAGTTATGCTCGGATGAACTAATGATATTGTTCTATATTTGATGCATGTATTGCTACCTAATTATAGGCTCCTTTTCTAATTTTTGTTATTTAGACACGAATGCCTCCGCATTCCTGGCTTCTCAGACACATAAACAAGCTTGGATTGAGTCTAGGGAGGAATTTGACAACTGGTTAACGCAGAGAGAACGCCTCTATCACACGGAGTTTGTGTCCCTATTACGCAGGTTTGGTAATAAGTCTGGGAGATTATTGGCGAACCTAGCGAGAGGACAGCGTCCTCTTCCACATATTCTCTCCCTCAGGGATTCAGCGGGAAGAATACTGAATGATCCCCGGGCCATAGTAAACTACATGAGTCATTACTATGCCAAATTCTATGCAAACACTACCCCACCCAGTATACCGATTGACTCCTTACTTCAAAAGGTTGACCTGCCCCGTTTATCGGGGGAACAATTGGAATCCCTGAATGCATCTATCACCCCAGATATTGTAACACAGGCCATCCGAGGTCTTAAAAATTCCAAAGCACCAGGCCCAGATGGACTACCTGGTGCATTTTATAAGCTACTACAAGACCAGATTTCCCTCACTCTTTCAACCCTTTATAATAAAATACTAGAAGAAGGCACTATGCCAGAATCGGCAATGACCTCCTATATTAGATTATTGCCCAAACCTAATAAAGACTTACTGGACCCAGGTTCCTACAGACCCATCTCTTTAAGAAACATGAATTGTAAGATAATTTCTAAGATTATGGCGGACAGACTTTCAGTGTTCCTCCCTGCCCTCATATCCCCAGTCCAAGCGGGTTTCATCCGGGGCCGCTCTGCTGTTCCTAATATTTGGATGGTATTAACCGTACTGGACACTGTCCAGCACTGCTCCCACCGGGCTGGCTGCCCCACATTACCAACTCTTGATGCCGAGAAGGTGTTTGATAACGTTAGCTGGCCCTGGTTGGGAGCGGTGTTGGACAACTTGAATGTTACGGGACGGTTTCGGGGTCTCCTGCAGGCTTTGTATACCTCTCCGAAATCTAGAATTTACTTACCAGGTTTCCTGTCCCCAGCTTTTCCCCTCTTTAAGGGCACAAGACAGGGTTGCCCACTCTCCCCTTTACTATTCAACATAGCTTTAGAACCCTTGGTGAGGTATTTAGCCTCTCCTGGGGTATTCGAGGGCATAAAAGTTTTGGGCAATACTCTGGTTATCACATTAATGCACATAAATCATCCTTGCTGCCCCTTGTGCGACCGCCTAGTCCATATCTCAGCGGTTTAAAATTATTAGGTATACCAATAGCCACGCAAGCCATCACATACTTGGGTATCTCCATAGGTAAATCACCGAGCTCCTTATATACCCTCAATTACTCACCAATAATCAATAAGATACAAACTGAACTACATCACTGGCATAGGTTGCCTCTCTCACTTTTGGGCCGCTGCCATCTTATTAAGATGTGTAGTTTTCCAAAACTTCTTTATCCACTACAAACAATCCCCTTACTTCTAAAGCATGACGATATTAAAACTCTTCAATCTACGTTCACACAATTCATCTGGGCGGGGAAAAAAACGAGAATCGCGTTGGATACACTTAAGCTATCAGCCTGGGAGGGAGGGGTGAACTTTCCCGATGTCAGAGGATATAACCTGTCATGTATAATGAGACATGTGATGGATTGGTATCATGGGACTTCGTATTACTCTAACACACTCCTTGAATCTCAACACGCAGCACCATGGCATCCAATGGCATTATTGCATTGTAACCTTTCTAAATTACCCTTAGTTATTAGACGATCTCTACTTTACAAAGACACTATTGCTGCCTGGAAGGCAATTAGAACCAAAATGGGTCTTTCATATACTTGCTCCAAACATCTGTCCCCATGGTATACTCCTGATTTTGAACCGGGTTTGGACAATGTATTGTTTCAAGTATGGAAGCGTAACGGAATCACCAAGGTGGGAGATCTTATACATGGTGATAATGGTACATGTATAACCTTCCAGGAATTACAAGATAAATACAGCATTCCGAAAACACATTTTCTTCCGTATGGTCAAATTAAAGCTTATCTCAGTTCTAGATTAGTGGATGTTACTAAAGAACAGTCTTCCAATGAATTTGACTCAATTCTCACTTCCACCTCTAGTAGATCCATATCTAGTCTCTACTCATGTCTACTCGGGCTTCTAGCAAGCCGTTGGGTGCCAAATGGACATCTATAATGCATTCCCCCAATATTACAAAACATATCTTGGCAGGTTGGGAAAATTTCAGGATACATGTCAAAAATTAAAAGTGGAGGGAATCACAGCTTAAACTCTTACATAACGCTATTTACGCTTTCACTCTACCACCAACCATTCATACACCTGATAGGAAAGATCATTGCCTGAAATGTAACGCCTACAAAGCTGATCTCTATCACTGCATATGGCAATGCCCACTTGTTTTAGATTTTTGGGAGCGAGGCTCAGCATTACTGAATAGATGTAGTACATTCCAGGAGAACATTGGCTATAATGAAGCTCTATTCCATATTTCGGTCAGGGGCTCAGAGGAGGCTTACTCATACCTTAATCTCTCGCCAATTGTCCATACAATTCTCATGCAAGCCAAGCTGCTCCTTTTGCAGGACTGGCTTTCTCCATCGGTCCCTACATTATTGCACTTGATTGAGGCCCTGAAACGGCTCTTCTACATAGAGCGCCGCAAAATATTGTTGCGTAAAGAAAAATTGTCAGAAAAGTTTTTAAAAAAAATGGAAACTGTTTCTTACCTACTACTTACTACTGTTTCTTACCCGTTTGCTAGTACACAATGGTACGCTCTAGAAGAATTGGCAGGCTCTCTAGGGGCTTTAAAGATACCATGAAGGCCAAATTAAAGGCAATATAGGTGACTAGTATAGTATTTTTTCACATTTTCACACGGAGAAAGTTTTTTTTTTTTTTTTTTTTCCAAACGGATGATGCGCTGTACATTATTGTTTATATTGTTTCTTTCTTAGTTCTTGAGTTCCTACTACAACCCGGTTGTTGTCCTCAAGACAGTTAGACATGGTATAAGACCTCTATGTATATTACTGCTAGGCATATCAAATGTCTAACTAGTTCTTCGGTTCACCTTCAGTATCCACATAATATAATATATAAGTGTTTTATGTGACAGTTGTAACGCCATGTCTAAAGGTCAATTCTCTATTAGCTATGATGGTCCCCACATGGCTCAAACTGTCAATTGCTGATTATCACGACTGTACTTTGGATATTGTTCCTATGTGTCGGCTTTTGTTTTAACCTTCCTTATGACCTAACTGCATTGTGAATCGTATTTGGTTGTTTACATTGTGAAAATTAATAAAATATGTGTTACGCCGAGCGCTCCGGGTCCCTGCTCCTCCCCGAAGCGCTCGCGGCGTTTCTCTCCCTGCAGCGCCCCGGTCAGACCCGCTGACCGGGAGCGCTGCACTGTCATGGCCGGCGGGGATGCGATTCGCATAGCGGGACGCTCCCGCCCGCGAATCGCACCCCAGGTCACTTACCTGTCCCGGTCCCCGGCTGTCATGCTCTGGCGCGCGCGGCTCCGCTCTCTAGGGTGCGCGCGCGCCAGTGCTCTGAGATTTAAAGGGCCAGTGCACCAATGATGGTGCCTGGCCCAATCACCTTGATTAGCTGCACCTGTTCTTAGCCCTACTTATGCTCACTTCCCCTGCACTCCCTTGCCGTATCTTGTTGCCTTAGTGCCTAGAGAAAGCGTTTACTGTGTTTGTCCATACTGTGTACTTGACCTCCTGCTATTGCCATATTGACTACGATTCTTGCTGCCTGCCCCGACCTTCTGCTACGTCCGACCTTGCTCTTGTCTACTCCCTTGTACCGCGCCTATCTTCAGCAGTCAGAGAGGTTGAGCCGTTGCTAGTGGAGACGACCTGGTTGCTACCGCCGCTGCAAGACCATCCCGCTTTGCGGCGGGCTCTGGTGAAAACCAGTAGCAGCTTAGAACCGGTCCACTAGCACGGTCCACGCCTATCCCTCTCTGGCACAGAGGATCCACCTCCAGCCTGCCGAATCGTGACAGTAGATCCGGCCATGGATCCCGCTGAGGTTCCCCTGCCAGTTGTCTCTGACCTCACTACGCTGGTCGCCCAGCAAGCCCGACAGATCGCCCAACAAGATCACCAGCTGTCGTACTTGACCACCATGACACAGCAACTTCAGTCGCAGCTACAGCAGCTTCAGTCACAGCTACAGCAATTTCAGTCACAGCTACAGCAGCAACAACCATCTCCTCCGCCGGCTCCTGCACCTCTTCCGCAGCGAGTGGCCGCTCCTAGCCTCCGCTTGTCCCTGCCGGACAAATTTGATGGGGACTCTAGACTCTGCCGAGGTTTCCTGTCACAATGTTCCCTACATTTGGAGATGTTGTCGGACCAATTTCCTACTGAACGGTCGAAGGTGGCTTTCGTGGTTAGTCTCCTGTCTGGAAAGGCTTTGGCTTGGGCCACACCGCTCTGGGACTGCGATGACCCTGTCACCGCCACTGTACACTCCTTCTTCTCTGAGGTTCGCAGTGTCTTCGAGGAACCAGCCCGAGCTTCTTCTGCCGAGACTGCCCTGCTGAACCTGGTCCAGGGTAATTCTTCAGTAGGCGAGTACGCCATCCGATTTCGTACTCTCGCTTCCGAATTATCTTGGAACAACGAGGCTCTCTGCGCGACCTTTAAAAAAGGCCTATCCAGTAACATCAAAGATGTGCTGGCCGCACGAGAGATTCCTGCCAATCTGCATGAACTTATCCATTTGGCCACCCGCATTGACATGCGTTTTTCGGAAAGACACCAGGAAAAAGACCTTAATCCCTGGGCACCTCTCTCACGGTATCCCTTGCAATCTACCCCTGTGCCTCCCGCCGAGGAGCCTATGCAAGTAGATCGGTCTCGCCTGACTATTGAAGAGAGGTCTCGCCGTAGGGATAAGAATCTATGTCTGTACTGCGCTAGTACCGAACATTTCTTGGTGGATTGCCCGATTCGTCCTCCTCGTCTGGAAAATGCACGCACGCAACCTGCTCATGTGGGTCTGGCGTCTCTGGGTACGGAGTCTGCTTCTCCATGTCTCACTGTGCCCGTACGGATTTCTCCTTCTGCCGACTCCTCCTTCTCTGCCGTGGCCGTCTTGGACTCTGGTTCCTCTGGAAATTTTATTCTGGCCTCTTTGCTTGATAGGTACTGCATCCCGGTGATCCGTCTCATCAAGCCGCTCTACATTGCTTCAGTCAACGGAGTCAAGTTGAACTGCACTGTGCGTTTTCGCACAGTGCCTCTGCTTATGAGCATTGGACCACATCTCGAAAAGATTGAATTCTTGGTTCTGCCCGGCTGCACATCTGAAGTCCTTCTCGGTCTGCCATGGCTCCAGCACCATTCTCCCACCCTTGACTGGACCACCGGGGAGATCAAGAATTGGGGTCCTGCTTGCCGCAAGGAGTGCCTCACGTCTGCTCCCAGCCCCGTCTGTCGGTCCTCAGTGTCCCCTCCTGTGCCTGTTCTCCCCAAGGCCTGTCAGGACCATGCCGTGCCCCCTCATAGTCCCCGTCCTGGTGACACTCTGCCCCGTGTCAAGCCTCACCCTCTGCCCCCCCTCCCCATTCCCACTCCTTCTGGACTATCTGCCATGCATGGGCATACCCAGGACTTCGCTGTCCCCCGGAGGGAGACTCTACAGTCGCTCCCGATGTCCTCGTCCTCTATGGAGCGACATCCCGACAAAAAGAGGGGGAGACCTAGGGGGGGGGGTACTGTTACGCCGAGCGCTCCGGGTCCCTGCTCCTCCCCGAAGCGATCCCGCTTTGCGGCGGGCTCTGGTGAAAACCAGTAGCAGCTTAGAACCGGTCCACTAGCACAGTCCACGCCTATCCCTCTCTGGCACAGAGGATCCACCTCCAGCCTGCCGAATCGTGACAATATGTTTAAAAAAAAAAAAGGTGTCCCTGAAATCCTTATGAGAATCTTTATGTACATGGGCCTATTTTTACCCCTGTTAAGGTGCACATTGTGTCAGCTTATACTGCAAATATGCTGCTTCAATGGAGAAATAAAAATTCACTATCAATGCACAATTGTGGATTGCAAATACATTGGCCTTTTTATTCAACTTGAAAGCAACAGCAGCAAAACACTGCTGCCGTTATACCTACAAAAATAATGCTGATTTGGAAAATCTGCAACATCTCTTGTTGCCTTACCATTATTTCACATTCACTTTTCAAAAGGAGAACTCTAGGATTATTATACTTTTATGGCACAAGCATAATTGTGCACAAAAGAAGTCATGTCACAAAGACATTTTAGGCATGTGAACTATGCTTCTCTATGAAATAAAACTAAAAAAGTTAATAAAAATATACCAAAGAAAGCTACTTCACATATTTTGCTTTGTCCTGTGTCTTAAAACACATGTAAAATGTTAGATCTAAAATTTTATTTAAAAAAAAAAACAAAAAAAAATTCATATCATATGGTTAACATACCGTATTTTTCGCCCTATAGGACGCACCCAATTTATAGGTGCAAAATCTAAAAAAATTAAGATTTTGAACCCAATAGTGGTCTTCAACCTGTGGACCTCCAAATGTTGCAAAACTACAACTTTCAGCATGCCCGGACAGCCGTTGGCTGTCCGGGCATGCTGGGAGTTGTAGTTTTGCAACATCTGGAGGTCCGCAGATTGAAGACCACTGCATAGGAGGTAATACTCACGTGTCCCCGTCGCTCTGGTCCCGTCACCGCTGCCCTGGATGTCGCTCCATCGCTGTCGCCGTGTCCCCGTCGCTCCTGAACGTCTCTGCTGCCGGCCGGGAATCCTTGCTCTCCGTCGCCGCCATCACGTCGTTACGCACGCCGACGCACGTACACGACGTGATGACGAGGAAGGAGAGCGCGGGCCATACAGGGGATCCCTGAACGGAGAAGACACCGAGGAGGCAGGTAAGGTCCCTCCCGGTGTCCTGTAAGCACTAACCCGGCTATTCAGTCGGGCTGTTCGGGACCGCCGCAGTGAAATCGCGGTGGTCCCGAACATCCCGACTGAACAGCCGGGTTAGTGTCACTTACCCTTCAGACGCGGCGGTCAGCTTTGATCGCCGCGTCTGAAGGGTTAATACAGGGCATCACCGCGATCGGTGATGTCCTGTATTAGCCGCGGGTCCCGGCCATTGATGGCCGCAGGGACCGCTGCGATAGGGGTGTATTTGCCGTATAAGACGCACCGACTTTTTCCCCCCAGTTTTGGGGAAGAAAAAGTGCATCTTATACGGCGAAAAATACGGTAATCTGTTTTTCAGTGGAAATATTACATTGGAATCAGTTTGTTTGAACCCTACAGGTACTAATAGACTCTCCAAACATTTATTGTCTTGGAAACACATAGTAAGCATACATACCATCCTTTATCCTTTATTGGTGAAGTTATTGTGTAACTTATATTGTACACGGCTTGCTCTTCCTCTCTGAATTATGGGCTGATTTGATCTGTAATCCGTTTAGCCTCTAGGGAACATTTACAAGTGCTTGATAACATTTTTACAGTTTACACATTTATTGCATAGACTTTAGTCACGCCAGTTTGTGTTGTCTGATTATGTGATAGTTCATTCTAGGCTGGTTTGCTTTTGCATGGCATCTCATCTACAAATATTGGAAACCTGCTGACAAACCAAAATATAATTAATTTATTCAATGTTAAACATAGACTTTAAAAATAGGACCAGTTGCGATGACAACATATATTATTGGTATCTTATGGGATCAGTCTAAAGCCATGTTAACACAGTATAAAATTTAGTCTTGTATTTTATTTAACACACCAAAAATGCGACTGAAAATGCAGGTGTAAAAAAAAGTTTGCCACTAAATTTTACACAGTGTGCATATAGCCTAAGGGTATGTTCACACGTGCATATTTTCTGCTGCAGATTTGCTGTAGCAGTTATTTCTACCCATTGGGGTCAATGGGCAGAAAAATCTGCAGCGCCAATCTGCAGCAGCAAAAATATGCACATGTGAACGAGCCCTAAGGGTAGAGTTTTAATTTTACTGCAGAAACACCTCAGTTTTAGACTTTTTTTTACACACACAGTATTTTGGGTCATTTTTTGAAGTGTAAAATGACCGTAATGTATCCGTTAAACACTTACATGTTATATATAAGGGTCTTTCTGGTCTTGAGATGTATAGATCCAGTGGAAGCAGAAAAATTACCTAACTGATCTCTGCATCAGGAGCACAGCTGTGTTTTTCAGTGACTATCAATGTAACTATTATCAATGGTGAAATCAATTAGTGTACCTGAAATGAAGAATAAGAGGGGTTCCGCTACTGTACATTATGCCACCCCACACCATAATTGTGGAAGTAAGACTGGTTTAACTTACCTTCATGAACACGTCTTTATGGTGTTGCCCAAATGGTCTCCAGATGTGTGACTCTTCGCTGAATTTCTGCATTGCTCTGCACCATGATAGTCTTTTCCAGAGATGGTATTAGGTCAATCAAACACATGTACCTGGACATCTGGCTCATTGCACAATGCCTTGCAAGCTCCTTCTTAAGGTTTATGTAGACACTGTTCGAAGACCAAAGCTCGGTATTTGATGTCCAATTTCACTTTCAGTACAGGATAGATCTCTGTGATCCATTCTTCTAACTGGGATACACAGTATTGAACAATACCAACATCTTAGCCTATGCTGTACCGATCTGAGTGATAAACCAAAGTCTGTCAGTTCAAGGATTCTGTCCCTTTTAGTTTGTGACGAATGGCATGTTGGCACTGTACTAACGTAATCTGATTTCTGATGTTTCATGTGCCTGAAAAAAAAAAAGCTTTTAATCCGGTTTGTATACCATTGAAGCCCCTCTCACATGACACAGTTTGGAGCTAGGTGCTGAAAAATGTAAATACGACTTGTCCTTCTTGGTGTTGCTATTTCGATATTGAGACGAGTAGAAGAATTATATTGGTGTTTCCCACCTTTTGTTTTTAATTGCCAGGAACAGAGTATAAATGGAGGACACGTAAAAATGAAAGACCAAAACGTCTCCCCTTTTAAAATCCATTCCTAGCTTCATATTGCTTTTTTTGCAATTAAAAACCTAAAGGAATAAAGACCCTCTAAAGACCGGTCAGCATGGCCTTCGAGAGTTTTTTTGTCATGTTTTTGCATACATAAAAATCACAATTTACAAGAATAATGATTAGCATGAAATGCCCTTGCCTTCCTCACTTTAAGTTAATAAGTGTCAAGATTAATGGCTTATGTTCCTTGTCTGGGTGTTTTTATTTAGCAATTTCTCACCTTTATTCTTCATTTTCCTTCCTGGGTGGAGACCTTTGGATAGATGCAGCAGGTGCATCCAGACAGGCCAGCCATTTTATTGGAGTCAGTTACACTAAGGCTTGCTGATAAGAGGTATGGGTGAGCAGAGGTATCAGCCAAGCAGGAAGGTGTGTCAGACAGAGAACACAGTGCTAATTCTACTATCACACTCATTAGTCATTCCACCATCACATACTTCTGCACAGCTGCATTCATGTCACCACAAATCACTGGTGTGACAAATTACCATGATAACGGATTGACAAATGCAGATTTAACACTGTATGTTTACCTGTTACTCCATACATTAGTTAATCTGGTCAACTATCTCTTTGTGAAGAAATTCCAAACCGCCATTTAGAGCCAGGGAAAAATGGCCTCATATTCTTTAACTACTGGAATAATCTTTCACTGACCTATCCAATCAATTCAGCTACCAAACTTTAAATAGTCCCTTGTTTTCATGCTCAGGCAGCAAATAATACTCTATATACATTTTGTTTATCGTATCCCAGAAAGAACTATGATCCCCTTAAATGTCCTAAATCTTTCAGCAAATCTTGCATACATTAAAAGTACATAGAAATGTAAGAAGCTCGGTAATATATCTAATTACAAAAAAGCCTCTTTCCACTTATCCCCACTCCTCAAAAAGAAAAAAAAAAAACTACTATATGTCTGAATAAGGAGATTTTGTTTCATGCTTTCTTATAAAAATCCATGGATAGTGGAGGAAGCTGCAGAGTAGAATACAGAGCCAGAACTGAAAGCTCTATTTAGTGTTAGGTAATGTTCAAATGCTATTTTTTGAGACTTATTTTGAGCCTCAAACAATGGCAGTTTTTTCGGGCAAATATCATCTGGGCTATTAAAAAAAGCAGTAACCCGACAATAATCTTTTTTTAATGGAGATATTTTGGGGAGAATTGACTGTGCAAAGTACATTCCCAATTACTTAAACACTACAATTACGTACACAGTCTCTTGCACTTAATTTTACGGCCAGAAAGCATAGGTAACGCAGAGCCATTTTCCCATTGAACTCAATAAAATGTAATTAGGAAACATGGCTGTTTTGGGAAGTTTTCAAAAACCTCTTTTTTGGGGCTGTTTAACAGGCAAAACAATGTTTAAAAAAGCCGTAGACTGTACCACAGTGCGTACTTCACAACTTACACTGCTCATTGATGCTTTTAAAGCCCTCCATGCTTTTGCTTCTTCTGAAGGTGTGCTATAGAGATATAGGGGATCAGGATCTCCTCTTCTGTTAGATCAGGGTCTCTCTCACTAAGTTTTGCTGCCCTCAGATAGGGCAGCCTAAAGGAAATCTGTCATCAGTTGGACCTGCACTACCTGTTGGTACAGACAGGTAGTGCAGGTGACACTAAAGACAATGATACTTACCTGGTCCCGCTCCGTTCTGCAGGTTCTCCAGCTATCCTCTTTGGTATCTTCCGCACGGGGCCTGACTTGGAGCATGGTGGAGCTTAGTGACATCACTGCTGCTGTTTGCTAGCAGCAGGACCCAGCAGAGAACAACAGTGGTGATGTCTCTAAGCTCCGCCCATGCTCCTAGTAAGGCCAAGTCCGGAAGATACCAGAGAGGATAGCCGGAGAACAGCAGCATGGAGTGAGTGTCGTCATCAGTGTCACCTGCACTACCTGTATGTATCGACAGATTAGTGAAGGTGAAACTGATGACAAATTTCCTTTAAAAGCTAATTGACTGCTTTCTGCTTTCTTACTTTGCAAAGGCAAAAATCAGTTGCCTAGAAGTGGGTTGGGCGGGTAATGTTGCACCAGCAGCTCATAAATATTGCCTGTTCGTATGCATCATTAGGAGGACTGGTATGCCTGGCAGGCTCTGCAACTAATAAAGATGCCCAGGGTAAGAAATGTATCCCCTATCCGCAGGATAGGCAATAAATGTCTTATAGCGGGTGTCCGACCGCTAGAGCTGCTAGAGTTTCGTACCCAGCACCTCACCTGGTCGAAACTCCATTCATCTCTATGGGAGAGGCGGAGACACCCAAATGGGGTGCAAGCAGAGCCGAGCCCCGTGTGGAAGATGGCAGGGGGTCCCAGTGGTTGGACCCCCTCGATCAGACATTCATCCCATATCTTCAGGACATCTTCTTTAACACTGTCTAATTATTAGTTTTATTTTCTCTGCCAATAAGTAACACAGCTCTCTAATCAGTCTTATTCAGTATTTTATGTTGCACTTTAATAGGGTAGTATTAACCCGGTGACAGATTTAATTTGAAATGTACTTGTCGTTAACAAAATCTTTTTATATAATGTAGATAATACCATTATATGTATATTTGTAATATATATTGGTTAAAAAATGTGTATATTTTTGTTCCTACAGCTGTTGTCTGTGTGTCTCTGTGAGGAGACCAAATACAGGAAGTGTGGGTGGACAAACAGGGCTCTGTGCAGTGAGGACAAGCAGGGCTCTGTACACTGAGGACCAGCAGGGCTCTGTGCACTGAGGACAAGCAGGGCTCTGTGCACTGAGGACCAGCAGGGCTCTGTGCACTGAGGACAAGCAGGACTCTGTGCACTGAGGACAAGCAGGGATCTGTGCACATAGGACAAGCAGGGCTCTGTGCACTGAGGACAGGCAGGTCTGTGCACTGAGGACAAGCAGGGCTCTGTGCACTGAGGCTCTGTACCCCCGGCTCACACAGCAGGATGATTGACAAGCCAGGAGCTTGCACAGAGCCCTGTGTGTACTTCCCTCACTTCCTGTATTTGATCTCCTCACAGAGATACACATGCAATAGCTGCAGGGACAGCATTTTTTCACCCAAAAATATACACATTTTTTCATCAATGTATATTACAAATATACATATAATAGTATTATCTACATTATAGCAAAGGTTTTTGTTAACGACAGGTACACTTTAAAACTTAATAATTTTTTTTTCAACCTCTTAATCTAAACCAGAATTATTTTAAAGGGATTTGTTTTTAACAAAGTTCATATTCGTTTTATCAACTTGTCATTTTTATTGATTATTTCTGTGTTTTGACTTTTGCCTTTGCTGGTCCTATTTCAGCAAATTGTTTCCTAATCTCAATCTGTTAGGAGCAATACAACAATTTGAAGTCTGTTTATATCCTATTATATCCAGTGAAGTAAATTGATGTCTATTTACTGTCCATTAGACCCCCTGTCCCGCCGTGAGCCAACATCTATTTACTTTCCATTATATAAAGTAGAGCCAATTAACAGCTATTTGCTATCCATCATCCCTAGTAGGCCAATTTCATGTGTATTTGTACTGCTTTATACACCATGAGCAATTTGACATTCCATTAGCACAGGCAGTATTTAGGTCACTTACCAGATCTGTGAAATATAAAAAGGTCCGATTTTGTTTCTGATCAAAAAGCCATTTTATGATGCGGTATGTACATTAATTCTCTAATTATGGGAGTGCAATCTGTTTTACTAATCTATTTTGTTTTAATTTTATCTAGAACTATAATCTTCAAATGTGCATGTAAAAACTGTTCTTCCATAACAAATGAATTTATATTTTGATAAACTGTAGCCTTTTGGTGAAAATCGCTGCAAAAATATGCAAAAGAAGATGAAAATGTAAAGCTGGTTTGTAATTCAATGAAGAGAACATAGGCATTATTGGGGACATTTATCAATGTTGGTGTGAGGTAGTATAAATTTTACCCGTTTGCTTGGTGTATTTTTACACAGTTTCTCAAAATTTACCAAAATGGTGCACAGACTTCATAAATTCTGCACTATTATAGAAATTAGCAAGCTGCAGAGCGAGGTTTAAAGGGGTTCTCCGGTGCTTACACATCTTTTCCCCTATCCAAAGGATAGGGGATAAGATGCCTGATCGCGGGAGTCCCGCCGCTGGGGACCTCCGGGATCATGTACGCGGCACCCCATTTGTAAACAGTCCCCGGAGCATGTTTGCTCCGGGACTGATTACAGGCGACCACCGGGCCGGCGGCGTGTGACGTGATAGCTGTCACGCCCCCTCCCGTTGGCTTGCATTGAGGGGCGGAGCGTGTCGTCACACGGGGGCAGAGGCGTGACGTCACGCGCCGCCGGCCCGGTGGTCGCCTGTAATCAGTCCCGGAGCGAATACGCTCCAGGGACTGATTACAAACGGGGTGCCGCGTGCATGATCCCGGGGGTCCCCAGCGGTGGGACTCCCGCGATCAGACATCTTATCCTTTGGATAGGGGAAAAGATGTGTAAGCACCGGAGAACCCCTTTAAGTTTTGTGCTCTGGCATCTGACAAATTTGCCAGATACATGTCCTATTAGGTAGTGTAGGTTTACGCATAAAAAGTAGGTTATGTGCAAAAAAAAGAAAAAAATTCTAAATTGAATTTGCGCAAATAATAAATACAGCTTCACTGCAAAATAAAAAGTGGTGTACGGTGCACCAAACAGTAGAAAGATGTTCTACTGAAAACTGCACAAAGAATTTCGCAAAATAAATGCAATTGCGCAAAATTTGCAGGACCATTTAGAACATTAAAGTGGTGTAAAGCCAATGATAAATGTCCCCCATTGTGTACAAGTTGCTTTGTATATGATGATTAGTTTGTTGCTGTATGCCGCAGCTGATTATGGAGATACTGACAAAATGGTATGCCAACATACAAGATTGATTTTAATGGAATGACTGTAGTCTACTAGTAACTGTTTGCTCCATATCCAACATATAAATAAATATAGTGTCTATGAGACTCATAACAATCAAAAAAATATTAATATAAGCATTAAAAAGTATCACTAGTAGACTACATTTTGTTCATTAAATGGGCAGTGTCAGATGCAACATCTTGGCAAAACATAAACCTTTCTAATATACTTAATAAAAACATTTTATTTCCTTTTTATAGAAATCATGGCTTATAAAATCATTGCTTTGTCCAAGCTGAAGCACAGGCTGGGACAAAGTCCAGTAAGTGAGGGTGGGCTAACACTCCTCTGTGCCCTCTCCTGTCTGATAGGACTCCTCTGTGCCCTCTCCTGTCTGATAGGACTCCTCTGTGCTCTCTCCTGTCTGACAGCACTCCTCTGTCCTCTCTCCTGTCTGATAGCACTCATCTGTCCTCTCTCCTGTCTGATAGCACTCCTCTGTGCTCTCTCCTGTCTGATAGCACTCCTCTGTCCTCTCTCCTGTCTGATAGCACTCCTCTGTCCTCTCTCCTGTCTGATAGCACTCCTCTGTCCTCTCTCCTGTCTGATAGTAATCCTCTGTGCTCTCTCCTGTCTGATAGCTATCCTCTGTGCTCTCTCCTGTCTGATAGTACTCATGTGTGCTCTCTCCTGTCTGATAGCACTCCTCTGTGCTCTCTCCTGCCTTATAGGACTCCTCTGCTCTCTCTCCTGTCTGATAGGACTCCTCTGTGCTCTCTCTCATCTGATAGGACTCCTATGTGCTCTCTCCTGTCTGATAGTACTCCTCTGTGCTCTCTCCGGTCTGATAGTACTCCTCTGTGCTCTCTCCTGTCTGATAGTACTCCTATGTGCTTACTCATGTCTGATAGTACTCCTGTGTGCTCTCTCCTGTCTGATAGTACTCCTCTGTGCTCTCTCCTGTCTGATAGTACTCCTCTGTGCTCTCTCCTGTCTGATAGCACTCCTCTGTGATCTCTCCTGTCTGATAGGACTCCTCTGTGCTCTCTCCTGTCTGATAGTACTCCTCTGTGCTCTATCCTGTCTGATAGTACTCCTATGTGCTTACTCCTGTCTGATAGTACTCCTGTGTGCTCTCTCCTGTCTGATAGTACTCATGTGTGCTCTCTCCTGTCCTATAAGAGTGCTCTCTCCTGTCCTACACAGAGTGCTAGTCCACCCTCACTTACTGGCCTGTGATTCAGCTTGGACAAAGCCATGATTTTATAAGCCAGGATTTCTATAAAAAGGAAATAAAGTTTTCTTATGAAGAATATTAGAAAGGTTAATGTTTTGCCAAGATGTAAAACATACTATATAAAAAGTTTTTGAATCTGACAGTGCTCATTTAACCTGTTAAGGACCAAGGGCGTACCTGTATGTCCTGGGTCCTTTCCCTTTCTATAATGCAGGGCCACGTCTAAAGTGAAACTAAACTACCCCCGGCTAGCTAAGGGGGCTGTTAAGGACCACCGTGGTGAAAACGCGGCGTGCCGAACAGCTGTAGGACACGAGGAGGATCCCCTTACCTGCCTCCTGGTGTCTGATCGCCGAATGACTGATCAGTGCCTGAGATCCAGGCATGAGCTGTCAAGCAGCAGAATCATAGATCAATGGTTTCCTATGAGAAACCATTGATCAATGTAAAAGATCAGTGTGTGCAGTGTTATAGCCCCCTATAACAGTGCAAAAAAAGTGGAGGAAAAAAGTTAATAAAGATCATTTAACCCCTTCCATAATAAAAGTTTGAATCACCCCCCTTTTCCCATTAAAAAAAAAAAAACATTTGATCTCACTGCTCACTTGATCTCATGAAGAAATTAATTAAAAGCGATCAAAAAGTCAGATCAAAACTTCAGATCACTGCGCAAAAAAATTAGCCCTCATACCGCCACGTACGCGAAATAATAAAAAAGTTATAGGGGTCAGAAGATGACAATTTTAAACATATAAATTTTCCTGCATGTAGTTATGATTTTTTCCAGAAGTACGACAAAAGGAAACCTATATAAGTAGGGTATCATTTTAATCGTATGGACCAACAGAATGAAGATAAGGTGTAATTTTTACCAAAAACTCTCCTGTCTTTGGTAATTACAAAGTAGAATTGGTGGCGCAAAAAATAAGCCATCATATGGATTTTTAGGTTTTAGAGTTATGATTTTTTTAAAGGCAAGGAGGAAAAAATGAAAGTGTAAAAACTGAAAAACCCCTGGTCCTTAAGGGGTTAAAGTCAATGGCCTGCCGCAGTGTAATGGGAAATAGATGTGGACTAACCAACCAGTTTGGCTTTGGCCAATGCCTAACTTGCCCCTTGGCTTTAAACTGCTATGGCCACCAGGTTGCTACCTCTGAGAGTTGTAGGTGGCAGCTTGCGCAGCAGATCAAAAGACGAAAGTGAGAAACACTGATGGGTCGGCAGAAGCAAGTCTAGGTACAGTTTGCTGCCAGATCAAAACAGCGGAGTAGCATGGTCAGGAACAATAAAATAGGTTGAAATAGGCAGTTCAGGTCCATTTTAAACAGGCAGGGTCATACACAAGAGAGGCAATACAGTACAGAGGATGAGGTAGGTATGTGGTCAGGAAATAGGCTAAGGTTATACAACAAATCTAAATGCAAAGTACCCTCACTGGAACACAGTGGAAGCTTTGCTCAGGCAAGGGGGAGCAGGTAAGGCTGCTTGATATAGTATATGATTGTAAGCACGAGATTGTAAGGAGAAGAAATTGGATGTAAAAGTGAGATCATAAGAGTTTGTTTTTACTTGGTAAAGGTCAATTATGTATAAAAAAAAAAAAAAAAAAAGCAAAAACTATTTTCTTTTGTCTTATTTTAGGTGTGAAAACTGCGGAGCAGTCTTTCACAGTGACTGCAAAGTGAAAACTGTCCCATGCCCCCGGTGTGTCCGTAAGGAATTGCAGAAGAAGCAGAAGTCATTTTGGAAAAGGCTGAATGTGGATGAAAGCTGGGATGAGTCCTGTAGTATGTTTGAGCTGTCTTACCAGGGCACATGATAACTATGTGCATACAGCTTCAAACCATTGCACTCGCTTTTTCTCCCTGGTTGCTGCCGAAATAAGCCAATGTCTATTAGAAAACCTATCTGAAGTGAGTGTTGGCACCTACTATCATGTCATAAAAGTCTTGAACTAACATATATATTAGCATTGCCATTATACTAGTGTCATTAGCTTACAAATTTATAGCACCTTAACCTAAGCAATCCCAATTCTACTGCATGCACATGCCTTATGTATAGATTCTAAACGGCAGAGGGAATTATTTATAATAAGCAGGTTTAGTGACTAGTTTGTGACCACTTTTGTAAACACTGAGGCCTTTGTAGGGCTTTATGTAGCACGTGATAGAACAGCTCTGTGTTCCAGATAGCGTCCTCCAATAACATACTCATTTCTATTAGGACTCAGGTTGTCTGGATCTGTTAATAGTTGACATATCCAATGGGATGTTGCCATCTTAGTATGAAAACTGATCTAAAGTAAGTGCAATGCCATAAAATGTACTCCTTGTAATTACTCTGATTGTCATTGTGCTGAAGTCACCTATATGCTTAAAATGACCTGGAACCTTCTTTAGGAATGTATTTATTTATTGTAAGACAGTTATTGGCACAACTGTCTTTACTGTTGATACTTATAGCAGACATGCAAAGTGTGAGCAGTCTCGCCGCTGTACATTCCATATTGCTTTTCTAGCCTCTGGATTGCCCAATCCTGCTCCTTTCTCTCAATGTAACAAAAGAAAAAATATGTCAATAAAAAATAAGTAAAGCTCCATGGGTCTCATGGTTGTTTATTCTAAACTTAAAGGACATATTCCAACCATGTATTGTCAGGTTTCGTGTTTCAGGGTGTTTGATGACAAGTCTTGCAGGTGTTCTGCAAATACTCACCTGAATTCTCTTTTTCTTTTCAAACAATGAAGGAAAAGGTATCTTTGTCCAAGTACAATACATTGATGCCTTCATAATTTTTTTTTCTTGTACAAAAGAAAGCTTTAAACACTGTACTAAAGAAGTCTAAATGAAATATATACAGGGTGCATAAAAGAAAAACGCTTCATAGAAGCGCTGCACAAAAACTGTGCAAAACAATAAAACTAATGATAAATGATCTCCCCTGTATCTCCAGAAGGCTAAAGATACATTGGAGGGAATTCAGATATGATCTAGTAAACTAGTACTGTATTGCAGAATAAAAATTACCAGAAAAGTTTAAAGGACCTTAAAGAGGGACTCCGGCCCTAGACATGTTAGGGGGATAACATGTCTGCTTGCCGGGCGTCTGGCTGCTGGGACCCCTGCGGTGCACTGCGGCGTTCAAAACACTGAACCCTAGGGCTTCCATGTTCATGACGTCCCGCTACGCCCCCCTTACTATAGTCATGATTAGAGGGGGCGTAGTGGGACGTCAGAAACACGTAAGCCCCAGGTTTCTGTGTTCAGAATGCCGCAGCGCTTGCCTGAAGATTGCAGGAAGTATTACTTTACAGAGAGAGTAGTGGATGCATGGAATAGACTTCCTGCAGAAGTGGTCGCTGCGAATACAGTGAAGGAGTTTAAGTATGGAATAAGCATAAGGCTATCCTTTTTATAGGATAGGGCCCAGAACTATTCATAGTGTTCAGATTATTGGGTAGACTAGATTGGTCGAATGGTTCTTATCCGCCAACACTTTCTATTGGGGAGATTTATTGAAACCTGTGCAGAGGAAATGTGGAGTAGTTGCTAATAGAAATCAATCATTTTACTTATTTTTCAGAGGCCTTTTTAAAAATAAATATATCAATCTGATTGGTTGCTATGGGCAACTGCTCCACTTTTCCTTCTCACAGGTTTTAATAAATCTCCCTCCATATTAATATATTTCTTCAGGTCTATACCAAATGAGATCATGACCGACTTAAATACATACACAGGGTTAACCCAGATAATAACTGGGTCTTTACAGATTACAGAGAACATAATACAAATTCCTCATAAATAAATACAAGCTAAATATTTTACCTTATTATAGTTAACAGTAAGTAAACAAGTGCAGGGAGAGTGTATACAGATTATAATTTGTATGGGAAAAAGTACTTTGACACTGGGCTGATGTATTGGCTTTTATCTGTGAAAAAGTATTGCATTAATCAACAAATTGATAATTATTATTATTTCTGTAGCATAATAATGTTAAGAAACCAGGGCCAATGACCTCATGGGGCTGGATACTAACAATATAGCAGCGGAGCCCTGTATAAATATAGGAGACCGTATTTAGCTAAACATTACTGCCTCTCAAGATCCCAGCACTTGGGAGACTCTGCGTAGTTGCAAAGCTGTGTTTTATTGGTTCCCCAACATGTAGGCTAGACTATATTTATCTTCCATTTAAGGGGTCATTATATGATCACCACAGCCAATCAGAGGCCTTAGTAATCAGGCTCCCATCACTGAGTGTGGACCGTGACCCCCAAGGTCATTGATTGACTGCAGTGATCATGTGATGACCACTCGAAAAGGAAGACCGCGGATGTTAAAGGATATAAATAGTAAAACCTGGACAACTCCATTTTCCTTTTTAGTTTCTATATTATATATTACACTTTGTGTTCTTAAAAAATCTATGTACATAAAGGCTTACAGTAAAATCAGTATATGGATCACACCACTCACAATAGTTGATTCTTTCTCAGAGCTTTCTCAGATTCTTTCTCCTGTTTGTGGCACGTTAGTTTATGTGAGGGGGGAAACTTTTCAAGATGGGTGGTGACCATGGCGGACATTTTGAAGTCGGCCATTTTGAATCCAACTTTAGTTTTTTCAGTAGGAAGAGGGTCATGTGACACATCAAACTTATTGGGAATTTCACAAGAAAAACAATGATGTGCTTGGTTTTAACGTAACTTTATTCTTTCATGAGTTATTTACAAGTTTCTGACCACTTATAAAATGTGTTCAATGTGCTGCCCATTGTGTTGGATTGTCAATGCAATACTCTTCTCCCACTCTTCACACACTGATAGCAACACCGCAGGAGAAATGCTAGCACAGGCTTCCAGTATCTGTAGTTTCAGGTGCTGCACATCTCGTATCTTCACAGTATAGACAATTGCCTTCAGATGACCTCAAAGATAAAAGTCTAAGGGGGTCAGACCGGGAGACCTTGGGGGCCATTCAACTGGCCCACGATGACCAACCCACTTTCCAGGAAACTTTTCATCTAGGAATGCTCGGACCTGACACCCATAATGTGGTGGTGCACCATCTTGCTGGAAAAACTCAGGGAAAGTGCCAGCTTCAGTGCATAAAGAGGGAAACACATCATCATGTAGAAATTTTGCATATCCAGTGGCCTTGAGGTTTCCATTGATGAAGAATGGCCCCACTATCTTTGTACCACATATACCACACCATACCATCAATTTTTGTGTTCCAACAGTATTTGAGGGATCTATCCAATGTGGGTTAGTGTCAGACCAATAGCGGGGGTTTTGTTTGTTAACTTCACCATTCACATAAAAGTTTGCCTCATCACTGAACAAAATCTTCTGCGTAAACTGAGGGTCCTGTTCCAATTTTTGTTTTGCCCATTCTGCAGCACCTGAAACTACGGATACTGGAAGCCTGTGCTAGCATTTCTCCTGCGGTGTTGCTATCTGTGTGTGAAGAGTGGGAGAAGAGGGTTGCATTGACAATCCAACACAATGGGCAGCACATTGAACACATTTTATAAGTGGTCAGTCTTTGCATATCCACCATTGAAAAAGGGGACGCTGCTCCCCGAAACGCATCTGGTCCAAGACTGCCTTTGCACAAGAAGTCAGGACTATTTGGATTATTTGTCCACCACTATTGGTCTTTTACTGCCCTCTAAGCTTCTCCCCATGCCGTTGGGGTAGAGAGGGATCCCACACCAAAGACCTCCAGCGCTGCCACACGCTACAAACGAACATTACCTTTTCCAGTGGACTACGCAATAACCATCTGTACCCGACATCTTCACCTCTCCTAAACCTTCCCCGTGCTGCCAGGGCTGAGAGGCACCAATCCAGATCATCGTTAAGCGCTGCTATGCGTATATGACTGCTTTCGCCTGAGCCGGTAAGAGGCCTGACTATTTTTCCTCTTGTACTTTGTCCCTGTGCCGTCGGGGTATAGAGGATAGATCTTTAGCGCTACTGCGCATACAAGTATACTCAGTGGGCTCGTAACTGCGAGCCTCCAGCGCTGCAAAAACTGTTTATTGGACATATCCTATTACAAACATTGGACTATAAACCACCACCATTGTCCCACCGTTTAAGTGCAATACTATTTTAACGTCATGTTTGAAATGTTTATAACTAACTTTTACCATTCTATTTTAGTGAGCTGTCTTCGGCAAGGGCCCTGCCCCAGACCTCACAGTATTATTCAATAAATGTCATTATATTTTATATCTTATTATCTTATTATCAGACACTTCCTTTCTTTCTTTTTTATTTATCTCTATTTATTCTGCCTTATTCTATTGTATTCTATCTTATTCTTATTCGAAATTGTGTAGGACATGCCCCTTTTTCAGGACTATGCCTCTTTTTCCCGATGGTTACGACCCTTTTTTTTGGGGGGGGGGTTCTTTTTAATTAAAGTGAAAAATTGGTCGGGTTTTGGGGGCTTTTGTTTGTTAAATCTGTAGATACAATTCGAGCGCAAGACCCGAGAAAAATAGTTGACATCACATTACATTGTCAATGTAATTTGTTAAGTTTAGTTTTCTTTATATAATCACAAGGAAACACCACTGTAAAAAAAAATGACAGGTCTTTGTAAAACAAAAATAACTTCTCTTTTAAGATATGGTGAAAGACGTAATCGCTTTATTTAGTTATACTGCAACTACTTAGCTTATGGGACAAAGCTTAAAACAAGTGTGCTACTGCCATTGTATAAACATATATACATGTTTGATGTAACATGTTACAATTTTTTTTAAATCAGCTGGTGCCAAAAAAATAGATTAGTAAATTACTTCTATTTAAACACCTTAATCCTTCCAGTCCTTATCAGCTGCTGTATACTACAGAGGAAGTTGTATAGTTTTTTTCTGACTGACCACAGTGCTCTCTGCTGACACCACTTTCCATTTTAGGAACTGCCCAGAGTAGGAGCAAATCCCTACAGCAAACCTCTCCTGCTCTGGACCGTTCCTGACATAGACAGAGGTGTCAGCAGACAGCATTGTGGTCAGACAGAAAATAACTTTACAACTTCCTCTGTATTATACAGCAGCTAATAGGTACTGGAAGCATTAAGATTTTTAAATAGAAGTCATTTACAAATCTAGTAATAATTTTGAACCACACCTCAAGGATGATACACAATGAATAAAAATTACAGACAGTTTGATTGATATGAATGCAAAAAAAAGGTAGATTACACAATGTTAAAACAAGTAAAATAAATTCATAAAACACAAAAAATATATAGCAGTGATGGTATCTGCCATTTGGGCCCCAATGGCTAAAAAATCTGAACACTAATACTGATTACTTTTGTACTTGCAATATGATAATTCAGAAAAATCCGCTAGTCCGGCAATTGGGTATCAGGAAATGTATATATGTAGGAGATCTCTAAAAAAAGGCTACAATATACTACCCCCAGTTTGTCTGCAATTGTTATGTTGTCATTAGCTCACCGTGTCTCCGGCCGCTGGTCCCGTACTGCGACGGACCAAGAGTGAAAGTCCTGCGGCTTTTTAGGTATTACGGGCTTGCAAGTGCAAAAGTAATCAGTATTAGTGTTCTGATTTTTTAGTCATTTACAAATCTGTTTAATTTTTTGTCACCAGTTGATTAAAAAAAAATTCCACCAGAGTACGCCTTTATTTTTCTGAACAAGCATTTTTAAGGTTAAAAAAATATTGATACATGTGGAATAAATTGCCATAAAAACATCATATCCATAGCATGATAAATGTTAAACTAGCTGTAAAGAAAGCACTACATAAACAGCAATATCTGTAGGAATATTAAAGGGGTACTCCCGTGGAAAACAATTTTTTTTTTAATCAACTGATGCCAGAAAGTTAAACAGATTTGTAAATTACTTCTATTTAAAAATCTTAATCCTTCCACTACTTATCAGCTGCTGTATGCTCCACGGGAATTTGTATTTCTTCCTGGAGTTCTTTTCAGTCTGACCACAGTGCTCCCTGCTGACACACCTGTCGGTATCAGGAACTGTCCGGAGGAGGAGAGGTTTACTATGGGGATTTTCTTGTACACTGGACAGTTTCTGAAATGGAGAATTCAAACAGAGAAATAGAAAAGCGGCAACTCGCCAGGATTCGCTGATTAAAATCTTCAATGCTTTATTTCTTGCATGTTAAAATGTGTAACATGGCAGCATGGAGGGGAGAGGAGGAACAGATGAATGAGGACGGCTGTATCTACTTCGCGCGCACCATGCGCTTCGTTAGGCCAGTTTCTGATCTGGACAGAGGTGTCAGCAGAGAGCACAGTAGTCCGACTGGAAAGAATTCCAGAAAGAAATTCAACTTCCTCTGTAGTATGCAGCAGCTGATAAGTACTTGAAGGATTAAGATTTTTAAATAGAAGTCATTTACAAATCTGCTTAACTTTCTGGCACTAGTTGATTTTACAAAAATGTGTTTTTCACCGGAGTACCCCTTTAAAGTCATATATTTTTACATACTAATGGCAAATATCTGCCTACAGTGTTTTACCTAAGAAAAAAACTAGTAGGAATCTAGTTGTTGAGAAGTGTTTCAATAAGTAGCGCTAGTCTATTGATGATAGAATATATAAATACTGATACAGTGACCCCTCGACCTACGATGGCCCCGACATACGATAATTTCAACATGCGATGGCTTCTCAGAGGCCATTGCATGTTGAAGGCAGCATCAACATACGTTGCTTTTGTATGTCGGGGCCATCGCATAAACGGCTATCCGGCAGCGCTGACTGACTGCTTCAGCTGCCACCGGATAGCCATTTACGGTGCCCCGTGAGCTCCGGTGATGTCTCTTACCTGTCCTCGGGGCTCCGGCACGTCCTCTTCAGGATCCCCTGCATCGGCGGCGCTCTCCATCGACGTCATCACCGTCCCGTCATCCAATAGGAGCGGCGTGCATAGCGACGTGATGGCGGCGATGCAGAGCGCGGATGCCGGGGAAGCAGAGGCCTTGCCGGAGCGCCGGGGACACCTCGGGGATGCGGCGACAGCGATGGACGGCGACATCTCGGGCAGCGGTGGCGGTCCGGAGCGGCGTGGACAGGTGAGTACAACTTCCTCTAACAGTGGTCTACAACCTGCGGACCTCCAGATGTTGCAAAACTACAACACCCAGCATGCCCGGACAGCCAACGGCTGTCCGGGCATGCTGGGTGTTGTAGTTTTGCAACATCTGGAGGTCCGCATTTTGTAGACCACTGTCCTATACTTTACATTGCACGGATCCCTCAACATGCGATGGTTTCAACAAACGATGGTCCGTTTGGAACGGATTACCATCGTATGTTGAGGGACCACCGTATATATCTGATGTTGAACATTTTTCGTACACTATAGAAACTTCCTGACAAATGCAGTGAATAAAGTGAGATATGAAGATTTATATTTAACAGAGAAGGGTAAAAAAAACACATTGACAGCTACACTACAGTTTACACATAATTATATGAAATGAAAATGGCCAATACCCATTTTTGCAGCCAAACAAATGGCCATTATGCATACGTTCTCTATATTTTGTGGGTTTAGGGGTCTAAAATAAGGAATGCACAACAAAAATAACTGCTAAAATGATGTGGGCTTTATGATTTTACCATAAAATATGTTTTTATGCCTCAGAATCACGACTCAGCACTCCTACCACCCTAATGAATGGGTAAAGGTTTTGGGCATCGTGCTTTGGCAGAAGGTTTGCTCTTTTTCATTTTAAGCCTTCAGCTTTATGTTTAGTTTTTACTTGTAAGTGGACAGGAGACACAGCCAAATGATGTGTTCTGAAGAATGATACAATCATATGAAGGCTTACAGCAAGCATAACAATAACTGCCCTTAGTACAGGCAACAATAAATCATTGCTATTGTCTTTTGAATTGTTAGACAGGATTTCATTTTATTTTTTATTTCAAAATACATATTTTGAAAAGCTTAATCATTTTTCTTTTACAGTGATCCCTCAACTTACAATGGCCTCAACATACAATAGTTTCAACATACAATGGTCTTTTCTGGACCATTGTAAGTTGAAACCAGACTCAACATACAATGTACAGACAGTCCAGATTTGTGAAACGTGTCAATGGCTGGAAGATCTGACCAATCAGAATGGGCAAAACCCTGGTAAAACCCCTGTATTACTGAAGCGTATGCACTGCCTGGTGTCTAGTAGCGCCCCCTCCAGTACAGAGAGGTATTACATGTTCTGTACACTTTACCTGTGCCACGGTTACCTGCTCCTTTGGACACCAGGTGAGGGCGACTCCATGTTACTTTTTTAGGACATTGCGTGTACTGTACAGGACCCCGAAGAAGATCCTGTCTTCTACATAGACCAGTGTTTCCCAAGCAGGGTGCCCCCAGCTGTTGCAAAACTACAGCTCCCATCATGCTCGGACAGCCTTTGGCTGTCCGGGCATGCTGGGAGTTGTAGTTTTGCAACAGCTGGAGGCTCCCTGCTTGGGAAACACTGACATAGACAGTGAAGTATTTTTCCCAGCAGATCTTTCTTACTTTTATATGTAAGGATTTGCTTTATCTATATTAGTTATCTACTTATTTTTCTTTAATTTTCACTTTTGGATGACATTATGGGTCTTCAGAACCAATTACCAGGTTTCCATAGAGTTCTGGTCTCAACATACAATGGTTTCAACATACAATGGTCGTCCTGGAACCAATTAATATTGTAACTTGAGGGACCACTGTATTTCATATCTGATATCATCAAACAAGTGTGTACTGCATATATTTTATCACGTTACCTTTCTACCAATAGAAAGATGTCCATATTCTAAGACTATATAATGCCGAAAAGTGATTATTTATTATAGGGCACAATGCAGATTTTCTACAACTTATAAAACAGTGTAAATCAGATTTATTAAAGTATATCATGTTGTTTGATCAGCATCTCCTCCAAATGGCTTTAGATATTTTGTTGAAACTTGGAACATATGTTACTAACATGTCATGTGAAGATATAGTAGAGTTAAATTAACCTTAACCCATCCCCTTTTTCCAGGGTTAAGGTTTTTCTGTGAAGTCCCATGCAAGTCTATGCATCTCTCGGGCTGCAGAGATTTCCCAGGACTTAAAAACATACAGGCGACTGTCCGGCAGAAAGGTACAAAGAATAGGTAGGTCAGGGGACGGGGTATGAGGTCGGGATATGAGGACAGGAATATGAGTACATAATAGATACAGTATGCTGTATGCTGCAATCCAATAGGAAACAAGAACCTTTTGGGTCTACACAAACTGTAATACAAACACAACTTAAGTTCTTTTACTACATTTAGTCCCGGCGAATGCCGTATTTTTCGCCGTATAAGACGCACTTTTTCTTCACCAAAACTTGGGGGGAAAAGTTGGTGCGTCTTATAAGGCGAATACACACCTATTGCGGCGGTCCCTGCGGCCATCAACGGCCGGGACCCGTGGCTAATACAGGACATCACCGATCGCGGTGATGCCCTGTATTAACCCTTCATATGCGGCGAACAAAGCTGACCACCGTGTCTGAAGCGAAAATAACACTAACCCGGCAGTTCAGTCGGGCTGTTCGGAACCACCGTGGGGAAATCACGGCGTCCCGAACAGTTTACAGGACACTGGGAGGGACCTTACCTGCCTCCTTAGTGTCTGCTCCATGCCAGGATCCCCTGCATGGCCGGCGCTCTCCTTTGTCGTCATCACGTTGTCGCGCGACATCATGGCGGCAACGGAGAGCGAGGATACCGGGCAGCAGAGATGTTCCGGAGCGACGGGGACACCCCGGTGACGCGGCGACAGCGATGGAGGGCGACATCCAGGGGAGCGGTGACGGGTCCGGAGCGGTGGGGACACGTGAGTACTACCTCCTATACAAGTGGTCTTCAACCTGCGGACCTCCAGATGTTGCAAAACTACAACTCCCAGCATGCCCGCACAGCCAACGGCTGTCCGGGCATGTTGGGAGTTGTAGTTTTGCAACATCTGAAGGTCCGCAGGTTGAAGATCACTGTCCTATACTTTACATTGTATTTGGTTCAGAATCTTTATTTTCTAGATTTTTATCCTATAAAATTAGGTGCGTCTTATATGCCGGAGCGTCTTATATGATGAAAAATACGGTAATTATTTATTATTTGAAAATGAGAAGATACATTATATGTCTCTAAATGTTTACATTCCACTTGGGCTCATCTAATAAAAGGAATACTCACAAAAAATTCTCACATTTTTTGGCTTTAAAAATATTGCCTTCTTATATCCCAAAAATGTGTCTAAAGTTATAGCCACTAGGGGTTTCACATTCACTGAATTTGCTGTCCATTGCCTGTTGATAGGCTCAGTCCATCTCTAATAGCAGAGACACCATGGCAGACTGCAGGAAGTGAGAGCAGGGTTTTGCTAGCGCTATATGCATGACTTTATGATTGCAAGCTGAACCTGTCTACCTGAATTCATGATTGCAAGCTGAACCTGTCTACCTGAATTTATGATTGCAAGCTGAACCTGTCTACCTTTTCTAGAGGATCCAACCTTTACCTAAAAGGTAAAATCAAAGCTTTTCTCTCATTTCTGATCTCACATTAAGTTCTGGGCTCCTATCCCTTCTATAGCCTGTCATCATCATCAACAACAGTTTATTGCTTAGACCAGGGCAGCTTTTGTGATGTCATATCTACTTTACCTACTTTGCTTACCCCCTCCCCCCTTCCTCCTCTCCCTTTAGCTTGTTTTCATCACCAGAAGTGTATTGCACAGGCCATAGGCTGCTTATATAACTGCTGCCTTACTGTGATATTGTTGCTGTTTTCCTTTCTACTCACATTGCACATTGCAAATCCTTTGTTTCTTCCACTCACAGCCTGTTCAGTTCAGTTGCCCTTTCTTCAGCAGTATGTCATGGCACACAGATGTAGCAGAGTTAAAAGTCAGTTTTGGTTGGTTTATGCTTCTAGTTAACACACTTTGACTCTGACTATGCAACCTGCCGCATCTATTATGCAAGTCTATGCGAATATAGATGACGGAAAAAAATCAGACTTTGTAGCATTAACGCGCTATGACTGCTACATCTGCAGAAGTATGGGCTGCCCTGTAATTGGCCAGAGAAGTTAGGAAAAGAAATCAAGATTTGAGTATTGCTGGAAGATGGTCCAGCTCTGTTCCCATCCTCTAAAATGAAGAGAATGAGAAACAGGACTAAAATCATCTTGTAAAAACTCTAAATGTTAAAGGAGTACTCCAGTGCAGTAAAATGTATGGGTGTCTGACTTCTGGGACTCCCCTTGATCTCCTGCATGGCACCCCGGCAGTCCCCAGTAAGGGAGCATGTTGACCCCTTCCATAAAGATACATGGAGGGGGCATTTTGGCTGCTACTTCTTGTGGGGGAGATCGTGGGGGGTCCCAGCAGCTGGACCTCCGGCAATCTAAAACTTATCTTCTACCCTTTGGATAGGAGATACGTTTTTCTGCACTGGAGTATTCTCTTAAAGTACCAAAATCAGGCAGATTTTTAAAAATTATTTCACAGATACTTCATGAGCACTTAAGTAAATATATAACACCATATGCTCACATTAAAATTTTAGTTTAATCTCAAATTCTGAACAAAGTACAGTAGTTTTTATCTTTTTTTTACTAGTCCCATGATGTTTACATTGTTAGCAAAAAATCACAGTAAAAACTCCTGAACCGATTACCTTGTTTGGCAACCTTTGGCTTAGTTGTAAAAGGGAATGTATTGCCTTTTTTATTCTTTTCTTTTACAAATTAGAGCCAGCTACTGAAACATATTCTTTCTAATCTTTTTCTATTTTCTGATTTTAAAGAGTGACCACAGTGCTCTCTGCTGACACCTCTGTCCATATCAGGAACTGTCCAGAGCAGGATAGGTTTGCTATGGAGATTTGCTCCTGCTTTGGACAGTTCCTGACATGGATAGAGGTGTCAGCAGAGAGCACTGTTGTTAAGAAAAGAAAAGAAATAAAAAATCAAAAGAACTTCATGTGGAGCATACAGCAGCTGATAAGTACTGGAAGGATTAAGATTTTTAGATAGAACTAAAAAAAAGTTTTCCACTGGTTTACCCCTGGAGATATTTCATTTTTTTTACATCATTACATTTTTTACACTATTATGGGGCAGCCATCGTGCCTCAGCTGTGTTTACTGTTTTTAACCACATTTTGAGATATGCTTTATAGCAAGCCCCATGACATAGGCAACAATGGACATGAGTTTTCCCAATCACATCAATAGTAGAAGTTTTTTTGGACGTAATCTTTGCATGCAGAAGTCATTCCACGGTAATCTGGAGGCTGGGTTCATGTTTTCCTGTAATCCTGTCTATGATGATATAGATGACACTGCTGGAAAGGGATCTGTACAGAACAGAAAGCATTAGCTTAGTTTTAGTGGTGGAAATAAAATTAACCTATAGAATCCTTTGTAGGCTCCAAAACAAGGATATGTATAGTGGAGGTTTTACAAACACACTAATACTACACCTACAATTGTGCAAATGCACAGAAAAAAACTCCAAACAACATAAAATATAGAAATACTAGTAAATCTTTATTGGTATACAAAAAACATTAAAAAGCACATATACAGGATCACACAAAAAATTGAAAAAGTAAATACACGGATACTGGGATGAAAGTCCTGATTAAATGATGAACTTGTATGTCTGTTTAAATATTATGCTACAAAATGAACAACATGTAGAAAAGATAATGTAAGGTGCCACAGTACAGCTAAGTTGGAATGCTCCTTTAAGGCATAGTTTCCACTTGTTTTTAATTCTGGCAGTTTTTGGAGATCTGCCACTGCAGTTTTTCAGCCAAAGCCAGAAGTGTATTCAAAAGGAATAGGACATATAAAGGAAGAACTTACACTTCTCCTCCCTTATGGATCCACTTCTGACTTTGGCTCAAAAACTGCAGTGGCAGTATTCCAAAAACTGCCAGAAAACCAAGTGGAAACTTAGCCTAAGGGCCAAACAGCTCCCAGACTAAAATGCAGGAGAGACTAAGACTCATACAGAGATAAAGTGCATAAGTGCACCCGTGAAAAGGTCTGCTAATTAAACAGAGGCAACCTAGTGTGGTATCCCGATACAGGACATGGTCCTGTTCCTGCCTTAAGCCCCCTCAAGGAGAGTCCCTGCAGTCCATAGGGCTCTCCGGCAGGGCTCACCCCTTGCTCACCTTATATCAATGCATTGTAAATGTATTGTGCATATTGTTCATTTTGTATAAAGGTTGTACAAATGTATAAAATGTATAGGACCTTCCTGGGTCATGTGATACTGTCATATGATGTACCCAGAGTTCCCTGGGTACAGGACCTACAGGCTTTGCAACCAATGGGCTTTAGTCCAGCCTCCCTGGTATATAAGGGGCTGTAGTCTCTAAATTCTCTCTCTAATCTCCTGGCTACAAAGCAAGCACAATCTCAGCATATACTACTAAATTCATCTCAGCTAGGCCAAAGCCTAAGGAACCTGCAGCCACTTCAAAACATGAGTTATTAAAGGGGTACTCTGGTGACAACCTTTTTTCTTTTAAATCAACTGGTGGCAGAAATGTAAACATATTTGTAAATTACTTCTATTAAAAAATCTTAATCCTTCCAGTACTTATTAGCTGCTGAATGCTACAGAGGAAATTCCTTTCTTTTTGGAACATTGATGGCATCACGAGCACAGTGCTCTCTGCTGACATCTCTGTCCATTTTAGCAACCATGCATAGCAGATGAATGCTAAGGGCAGCATGGTGGCTCAGTGGTTGGCACTGCTGCCTTGCTGTGCTGGGGACTTGGGTTCAAATCCCACTAAGGACAACAATAAATAAAGTGTTATTATTATTATAATAACGTCAGCAGAGAGAACTGTGGTCGTGATCTCATCAGAGAGCATTCCAAAAAGAATTCCCTCTGTAGTATTCAGCAGCTAATAAGTACAGGAAGGATTAAAGGGGTACTCCAGTGAAAAACTTTTTTTTTTTTAAATCAACTGGTGCCATAAAGTTAAACAGATCTGTAAATTACTTCTATTAAAAAATCTTAACCCTTCCTGTACTTATTAGCTGCTGTATACTACAGAGGAAATTATTTTCCGTTTGAAACACAGAGCTATCTGCTGACATCATGAGCACAGTGCTCTCTGCTGACATCTCTGTCCATTTTAGGAACTGTCCAGAGTAAAAGGAAATCCCCATAGCAAATATATGCTGTTCTGGACAGTTCATAAAATGGACAGAGATGTCAGCAGAGAGCACTGTGGTCATGATGTCAGCAGATAGCGCTGTGTTTCAAAAAGAAAATAATTTCCGCTGTAGTATTCAGCAGCTAATAAGTACAGGAAGGATTAAGATTTTTTTTATAGAAGTAATTTACAAATCTAAACCACTAGAGAAGGAGAGAGCACACCGTGCAGCTGAACATGCAGTTATACGATACCGCTGGTATACACTGGCAGCCTCTGGACCCGTTAAATAACAGAGCAGCACCTGCGGGGTGCACACACTAGATAAAGTATCCAATAGTACAATGAAAAAGAGGTAGCGTGCACTCACCACGGGTAAACGGCTGCAGGCCCAAGGTCCGGGATCACCGAGGCATAGACAAAGACGGTAAGGGGCGCTCAGAGGCTACGCCGGCTGTTTCGGACGTAGGAACGTCCTTCTTCCGGCCTCAACGTTCACGTCATAGCGTTGCCCTTTTATGGAAGTCCGTGAGTAACGGGAGTAACCATAGAAACATGTAAACTATGGGTAAACGTATGGATCAAAAAGGAAGGTCCGGAAAAGCGAAAGGGAAAAGAAGAACTAGACTTTCATTGTTGGGTAATAGAAAAGAGGGCTATTGATGTGAACTATACATTAATAGTATAAACTATAATGAAAGTATAGACTCCAGAAACAGCGAGTAGCTAGACCCAAGAGGTGAACAGAATGGTAAGTAAATAGTGATTGAACAAATGACAAAAAAGAAAGTAGGGAAAAAAAAAAAAAAAAAATGTGTGTGATAAAATATCTAAATATGACAAGGTGCAGAGATGGACTAGTGTTATTAACTTAAGAAGGGAGACATGTCGAGCCGCTCATTCAGCCCAGCCGGGCCCTGAGCGTTACATCTGAGAATATAGCGTGCTTCACATTGGAGAAGAATATTTTCTCTATCACCTCCTTGTTTAAGGACTGGAATTTTTTCAATTCCACCAAAACGTAAAACATCCGCATCGTTGTTGTGCATTTCGTGCAGGTGTTTCGCTAAACGTGGGGGACCTGTTCCTTTAGAGAGCGTGTATTTATGTTCGCGAAACCTAGCACAGAGTTGTCTCTTAGTTTTTCCTATATAATATCTGTTACAAGGGCAGACTATGTAATAGACGACAAAAGTGGTTTTACATGTGATTAGTTGTCTAACAGAAATAGAATAGCCACCGAGGATGAGATGTTTGGCTCCTGTGTTGAATTTGCAAAATTTGCAGGATCCACAGCGATGATTGCCTACTGGGGAAAAGTTCTGTAACCAGGATTCTTTGAGGGGTGAAGTGTGTTGCTTGAGTTTCTCACCGATGGTTTGATTCTTCCGGTAGGTAATTAACGGACATAGAGCTGTGGCTTGTCTCAAATCTTCATCAGTAGACAATATGTGCCAATGGCGTTTGATGGTGGAGTTTATAACATCGTTCATTTGAGTATTCTTAAATGAAAAAGTAAATCTACGTACTGTATCTTGATTCGTATTTCTCTTAGATTTTTTGTACTGTATCAAATCGTTTCTGTTCATTTCTTCAACTTTATTGAACGCTGTTTGGATGATATTAACAGGGTATCCGCGAGCCAACAGACGTTTTTTTAGGTCTTCTGCTTGCGCTAAATAGGAATCGTGTTCACTATTAAGCCTTTTTAGACGCAGGAATTGACTAAAAGGAATAGCACGCTTCGTGTGTGCAGGGTGTGAACTCTTAAAATGAAGTAGGCTGTTACGGGCTATTGCTTTTCTATAGCCTTCTGTGTGCAGGCCTTGAGGTGTTTTGATGATCCTGATATCCAGATAGTCAAGATGATTTTGACAGAAGACGGATGTGAACCGCATATTCATTGTGTTGGTGTTTAGATAGCTAACAAAGCTATTAAAGTGGTCCTCGGATCCTTCCCATAGGAGTAGCACGTCGTCTATATAGCGCTTGTATCCTTTAATGTTGCTAACATAGATGTTATTAGTAGAGAATATATATTTATGTTCAAATACCGCAAGAAAAATATTCGCGAAAGTACAAGAGACCGATGTGCCCATTGCAGTTCCTGTCCTTTGGCGGAATCATTGGTCCTCATATTGGAAATAATTATTCTCTAGAATAATGGTTAATGCTTCAGATATGAAATTGATGAAAGTAGGAGACTTTCCTGCTTGACTGAGGAAGAACCTGACAGCCTGCACACCCGCACCAATAGGGATGCGAGTGTACAGGCTCTCAACGTCTATACTAGTAAGCTGGTAGTGGTCAGTCCAGGTGACTGTATGTAAATATTGAAGAACGTCGCCGGAATCCTTTAAATATGAAGGAATAGAGGGGAGAAGGGGCCGTAATAACCACTCTATATATTTTGACAGATATTCGGTCGCGGAGCCGATCCCCGCGACAATAGGTCGTCCGGGGGGGTCGGTCCGCGACTTATGAATCTTCGGCAAAATATACCATTTAGGTTTCTTAGGTGCGACGGGTATCAACCGTTCTGCGGTAGAGTGATTTAAGACTCCCATTTCAACGGCACGACGGAGAAAAGATCGAAGCGTATCCATGACCCTTCTTGTTGGATCTGTTGACACTTTTTCATAAGTAGTGCGATCTGACAGCTGTCGCTTAGCTTCTCCTTCGTATTGAGATGATGACATAACGACGATCGAGCCACCCTTGTCGGCTTTTGTTACTTTTAAGTCTCTCTGTTGAGAGAGCCAAGTAAGCATCTTATGTTCTTCTCTAGTCAAATTTTTAAGTGGAGCTGGATAAATAAGGCATTTTAGATCCTGTGTGACAGATTGTGTGAATAAGTCCAAAGGTGATCCAGGAGGAACTGAAGGATTAAAGGTAGATTGACGTCCGCTATTAAACCTAGAATAGCCGAGGGTTGGTGCTGTTATATCAATGTCTTCTGTCTGCGGATCTGCTAGTTTAGCTAGCATTCTAATGTGTGATATTTCCTCATCATTGAGGCCACTTGCAGGAATAAAACCTAATGGTCCTATTGTGCATGGTCTTTCACCCTCTCTCACAGGGTCATCTGATGCTTTGTTCCCTTTTACGCTGAAAAATTTATGTAGTTGGATTTTACGGACACCCTTAAAAAGATCAATCTCAAATTGAGGCATGTCGAAAGATTCGTACACGCCGAAATTGAGACCTTTAGATAATAATAAGATACATTCAGTAGGTAGGTCTGTGCCTGAAATATTTATTACATTCGTTGTTCCTGGTTCCAGGTCACTGTTTTCTTCCTGACCATGGTCCTTGTAGGACCTCTTCCTTTTTCTTCTTCCCCTTCGAGTCTTCCTCCTAAAGGGAGGTTTGGGGTATCATGTGAATCAGATTTGGTTCCTGTGTCTCTCATATTGTCGTCGCTGGTGTCGGAATCAGTTGTCCAATAATTGGATGGACGTTTCTTTTTCTGGGCACGTCTTCTCGGGTTATTCCTATTGTTTCTATTGTTAGGTCGTTGGGTACGTGGTTGATGTTGTCGCCAAGAGAAAATCATGTTATTCTCATAATCTGTTTTATCGCGTAGAAACTTGTCGCGTTTTTGTCTGAGCGCCCCTTACCGTCTTTGTCTATGCCTCGGTGATCCCGGGCCTTGGGCCTGCAGCCGTTTACCCGTGGTGAGTGCACGCTACCTCTTTTTCATTGTAATAATTTACAAATCTGTTTAACTTTCTGGCACCAGTTGATTAAAAAAAAAAGTATTTCACCGGAGTACCCCTTTAAGATTTTTTAATAGAAGTAATTTACAAATATGTTTAACTTTTTGCCACCAGTTGATTTAAAAGAAAAAAGGTTTTCACCGGAGTACCCCTTTAAGCTCTATCTACAATTCTAGTGACTACTACTCAACTCAAGCAAATACTTAGTAGCACAGTGGCCTGCATAAATCTTAATACTACAAGTCCCAGCAAGCCTGTAAAGTATCCTGCATCCTGGTTGCCTCTAGAGAAACTGCATAACTGTAAAGACTGTTCCATAAGAAGTTGAAGTAAAAGTTCCAGTTATTTGCACAAATCCTGCTGTGGACATTCCTTTATTGCCTGTCGTTTTTGGGTTGGTTGTCGGCAGGGCCTTCTACAGAAAACAACCACATACTGGTGTCATGACAAATCAGGGGTTAACATCTTCCCCCACAGGGTTAATACCACCAGACCCTGCTACACCGTTGCAACACCCCAGACTCCACACTAGGAAGCATGATAGAGAGTGAAAATGTAGCAACAGACACATACAGTCACCAGGACTCATCCCAGTTCCACACCAGATCTCTGACGCATTTCGCCGGGAGAGGCTTTATCCAGGAGTGGTGTGGGACTGGGAAAGCATGGTATTTATATTAAAGGTAGCCAATGAGAGAACATGAATACAGATGTACCCACCTGATACATACTATGCATGTAAATGGCCCCATGAGTGAGATCGCCACGTCCGGAACTGACAGAGCTGATGAACTGTCATGTGACACCAACGTCACGCGATCTGGGGGTGGGAAGGTCTATGCGCTGTAGGCAGATTCCTGGACCGTAATGGTAACCCTATGCATGCGCACATTTTCCCCCATCTCATACACAGACTGTGGACTGAAGCTCAAACACAGAAAGTGCAGTCACGAGTGCTGAGGGGGTGTGTCCAGCCTCATCCAATCATAGCTCCTCTCACACTTAACTGCCATATGCTGTTGGTTGGACACACCCCTCTCAGCACTCCAGGCTGCACTTCCTGTGTTTAGGCTTCGGTCCAAAGTCTGTGTATGAGATGGGGGAAAATGTGTTCTTGAGCTTTTTTAAACACAAATAAAACATAGAAAACTTCATTTTTTTAAACAAAGTATATTAGAAATATTTTTTATTTACCATAAGGAGTGAAATAGCAAAAATTAGTTTTAATGAGAGTGACCATTTAAAGGATCATTCCACCTAAGCTGGACTGTGGCACCTTACATTATCTTTTCTACCTGTTGTTCATTTTATAGCATAATATTTACATACATACATACATACAGTTCATCATTTAACCCCTTAGGGCCTATTTTCACTTTAACGACTGCAATTTTCGTTTTTGCATTTTCGCTTTTTCCTCTTTCCTTTCTAAAAATCATAACGCTTTAAATTTTGCACCTAAAGACCCACATAAGGGCTTGTTTTTTGCGTCATCAATTGTACTTTGCAATGACATCCCTTATTTGAAAATATAACCTGCGGCGAAACCAAAAAAAAAATAATTGTGGGGTGAAATAAAAAAAATCGCTATTTTGTAACTTTTGGGGTCTCCCGTTTCTACGCAGTGCAATATTTGGTAAAAATGACTCCTTATCTTTATTCTGTAGGTCCATATGGTTACAAGGATACCCAATTTATGTAGGTTTTATTTTATTTTAATACTTAAAATTATAAACTACATGCACCAAAATTAGTATGTTTAAAATTGGCCTTCCTATGATCCCTATAACTTTTTTATTTTTTCGTGTATGGGGTGGTAAGAGGGCTCATTTTTTGCGCTGTCATCTGTAGTTTTTATAGGTACCATTTTTGTTTTGATGGGACTTTTTTGATAGCTTTTTATTTAATATTTATATGGTATATGAAGTTGCCAAAAAGCACAATTTTGGACTTTGGTATTTTTTTTACGTGTACGCCATTGACCGTGTGGTTTAGCTAACCTAATATTTTAATAGTTCGGACATTTATGCATGCGGCAGTACCACATATGATTATTTTTATTCTTTATTACATTATTTTATTTACACTTTTTACTTTTACTTAAGTGTACTTCATTTTTTTTTACATTTTTTAGGGGGCTAAAACATGCAATCTTCTGATTGCATACACTGATCAGTGCTCTGCCATTATAAAGCACTGATCAGTGTAACCAGTGCTCTGCTGCTTCTGCCTGCTGCCCAGGCATGGAGCAATAGATCGCCGATTGGACAATGGAGAGGCAGGTGAGGACCCTCCCGTCGTCTGGTAAGCTGATCGGGACATCACGATTTTGTCGCGATTGTCCCGATCAGCTCCGCTGAGCTTCCGGGATTCTTTTACTTTAGTTTTAGATGCCGCGATAAACTTTGATCGCAGCGTCTAAAGGGTTAATGCCGGGCATTGCCACGATCGGCCATGCCCGGCATTAGCTGTGGGTCCTGGCTGCCCGTAGCAACCCACGGGGTTTAACCCGTTCTCTGCTCATGAGAACGGTTTAAACCCGGTAAATGGGACCAGGGCATACAGGTACTCCATGAGTCCTTAAGGATCGGGGATGCAGAGCATATGCACACGCCCTGCGTCCCCAAGAAGTTAATCAGGACTTTCATCCCAGTATCCCTGTGTATTTACTTTTTCCATTTTTTGTGTGATTCTGTATATGTGCTTTTTAATGTTTTTTGTATATCAACAAAGATTTACTAGTATTTCTATATTTTATCTTGTTTGGAGTTTTTTTCTGTGCGTTGGTGGAAATGAAAACTGAAAGATTTCTGGATTTTTCTGATATATATATAGATGAAATGGAACGTTAAAAAAAAAAAAAATATCACCAACAACTCTTTGAATATATATATATATATATATATATATATATATATATATATAATAAAAACGATGTACTGAACAGGTCACTGCATCCAATAGGTGACTGCATCCTTACTGTACTCCCTACAAGAAAATGAGTTGAATGAGAATGCCCTAGTCCTGGTACTACATTGTACATTATACTATGAAGAATTGCTACATTCATACTTGTGGATGCTATTTGTGAACTAAAATGTGGCTTTTAGGTTATAGGATGCACCAAGAACATCGAAAATTGTCAACTTAGGCCTGTGAATGGTTTTTATATTTTCCCTACCAAAAATAAGGTGGGAGGTGGAGGTGGAAGGTTGTTGGGTAAGTCCTATGTTCTCTCTATAGACATGGCTACATTTAATTGAGAAATGTAAGTCCTAAATTTTATAAGTCATAGTAAAGCCAAAGAGTTAAAGGGGTCCACCATAAGGTGATTTTAGTACTTAACTGCCAGAACTGGGTACTTCCTGTTTGATTTTGTTCTCTAAACTACACATTCCACAGTTCCATGCTTGAAAGTTTGAGGTCACTTTCCTTCCTTCCACACATTAGCCACTCCAACCATTGAAGCACAGTATTTCTAACCAGGGGGCATACAGTTGTTGCAAAATTGAAGCAGGATAGGCACACTCTAATCACCTGACTACTAATGTCAGGTCTCGACACACTGCAACCTGGGAAATCCCAAGATATGAGTAATTTGTATGCTGTTAGAGATAAATATTGGGGTGATAATCACAGAAGAATTGTAAGACCATCGTCACACACAGGTACAGACACTATATTGTGAACTACACAAACTTTACAGCCACTGCAGCATAGTCAAGTAAAAAAAAAAATCCTGACTTAAGGTAACCACACCAGCCAACCCAACTTCCACGACAACCAAGATTGAAGCAGTGAACCTCAAATTCTTGGTCATTCTTACATCAAAAGAAATGCATGTCTGCCTTCGAACACAGAAGCAGCATTACATTATGTAAATGCATACATAATGGTGCCACCTTACGATTACTCGTGATAATGACCCACTTAGCCCCAGCACAGTATGTTTTGTAACTTTTTATTGTCTTTTATTAGACAAAGTTGAAAACCATTTTCCAAAACTGGGAAACAAGAAGGGTTGAGAACTAAGGTGACTCGATGCAGTAGGATGATGTTACTCTCTATTTGAGTTTTACTGAGATCGGATTAGGTAGGGGAGAGAAAGTCCATATTATCACCCCTGCAAGTTTTTTGTTTTATCACAACTTGTGTGCAGTCTCTAAAGGAGTAGTGAGAGAGCTAAAGGTAGAGTATTGTAGAACTCAATCCTATATTAACAAGCAACAGCATATTTAAATTACACTGATCTGATCTGCAATATTTATATTATTTGCAGCTTACCTTTTAAAGTGTGGAATAATTAATATTATTTATATGCTGATACTTAAATGGATCATGGTTGATACCAGATCCATTCTGGAACGACTTGTGGTGGCCCAGTTTAAAAAAGTTGGGATCAGTCCCATCTGGGGAAAAGGCAGGGTTTTCAAAAACAGAAAAGAGGGAAGAGGGCAAAGACTTTCTGAACAGTGGGAGATTGGGATCCAGAGGTCAAAGTTACAAGCATCATGGGTGATACTTCAAAGACGATTTCCCTTAAAATTGTATTGAGTTTTATCAAATAACAAGCGACCATGAATAGGCCTCAAAGCAGTACAAAAGTGAAAACCATGGCTCCTCTGCAGGAAGCAGCAAAGAAAAGAATATTAAAGGAAACAACAGAAAGGCAATATATGATGTAAATATAAACTATGGGAAGAAGGGACAGGGAAAGACACACCTATCCTATCGAGGACAACCCAAAAATGGCAGAATAGAGGTAGAGAAAGACAAAAGGAAGCAGGAGGGAAGGGAACTGAGAGTGAAAGCAGCTTTGAGAAAGCAATTGATATGTATTTGTTGAAATCTTGGAATTGAATCCAATAAAACCTGATCAAGAGCAAATGATACTGATTGTTGTACAGCTATGTGATGTGATCTTACCTTCAATAAATGCCTTCCACATTCTGGAACCTAAGTTGTCCACCAAGCTGGGATACAAGCACTGGCGGCATTGATCGTGTGACTGCCTGGCAGTAAGATTCGATGGGGATATGACAATTTGTATAGCAGGAAAAAAATTATTTGCACTTTCGCTGCTCTCTTGATGATCACTTTCAGGCAACCGTTCCGATATTTATGTATCAAGCAGATTTTATTGACATACTAAAACAATAAAAAGCAAAGGACCGTGTGCAAGACACGTTTCAGGAGTAAATTCTCCCTTTTTCAATTGCAAGAAGAGGCTGTCTGAGGTTTGCCATGTGAAGGCACTTTTAAATACAGTTATTTCTGGCGCCAAATAAAAAGGTCAGGGGTCAGGTGAGCAATGTATTGATATCAAGACAATGATTTAAAAACACTTTTACAGCATATTCACGCATAAAATAAAAATATATACACAAATCATATGTTTTCAAAAGCAAAACTTAAAAAGTAAGAGCATAAAGGGACATATTGAAGGTCGTTCTGTAAAACCGAAGGAGGCTGGGATATTCGGGAATGAAGCCGAGGCTTGGATGTGTTGTACTCCGTGTTATGTATTGAATTGCCCGCTGTTTCATTCATGAAAAACAAGCGACCAATCGCGATACTTGCTCACAGCTGACGTCATCAGTGACACGGTCAGAGGCCAGCCAATGGTGGTTTTCACCCGGGATGTATGTAAAACATGAGAACTGGCCAGTCGCCATTGATGGGGATATGGGAGAGGTAAAGGAGAAAAAAGGACAGGGCAAAATGTAAAGCATAATCTGTAAATGAGAAAGTTAACCTCCAGACCTTTCTCCAAAAAAGGCAAATTTCAGGCTGCTCCAGAATACATGAAGAAGGGAGCCCTCCCCATCACAACCACTCCAGCAAAGTTTCTGTGTAGGAAAATTGGTAGCGCGAGAAGTTGACGAAAGGGATCCAGGGGGACAAAACAAGGGGTCCAGGAACAAAGAGGCTTATAATGCCACCCAGAATTTGGAGGACAAGTGTCTGTTTTCATCAAGGACACATGGATGTTAATTGACAGAGTCTGAAAAAGATTATTCATATATATATATATATATATATATATATATATATATATATACACACATAGATATAATATTAATATTAAACCTAGAGTGAGGAGTAAAATCTGGCTTGGTCTCCCTCTAAGCATGGCGGATAGATTAAGTTTAATAAAAATGGTGGTGCTTCCACAAATTTTGTATGTGTTAACAAGTAGTCCCATATGGTTAGGAGAAAGAGTTTTTAAAAATATAGAATCCCTGGTAAGATATTTGATGTGGAAAGGTGAGAAAAGCAAGAATTAAGCTAGAACAAATGGTTAAGGATGGAAAATACGGAGGACTGTCAGTTCCGAATTTTGGATCATATTATTTGGTGGCTCAATTGCCGTATTTAAAAAAATGGAAGTAATTGGGTTACATGGATAGGGAAGTATTTAGTAGGGATGCACCGATATATCGGCGGCCGATACATATTGGACGAAAATAGCTGTTCGAAAAATGCCGAAACAACAAAAAATGTGCCGATAATGACCCACCTCCCCTGCCCGCCCACAGCACAAGTTGCAAACACTGCCAGTGGCAGAGGCACTCGTGGGGGGTGCAAGGGGGGCCGGGCACAACATCTGGGGGGGCGCGCTCTCCGGGATAGGAATACTTCTTTTTATGTGCCCGGGCCGGCTCCCGTGTGTGGCTGCAGGCAGGGGCCGGCCAGCGCATATAAAACCTAATACTGTATACTAAAAACCAGGGGGCCTCCAGCTGTTGTGAAACTACAACTCCCAGCATGCCCGGACCGGCAAAGGCTGTCCGGGCATGCTGGGAGTTGTAGTTTCACAACAGCTGGAGGCCCCCTGGTTTTTAGTAAACAGTATTAGTTTTTATATGCTCTGGTCAGCCCCCGCCTGCAGCCACACACGGGAGCCGGCCCGGGCACATAAAAAGGAGTATTCCTATCCCGGACATTCCTGTGTCCCGAAAAATCTTTTCGGGACATAAGGATGTCCGCCGGTCACTCACCATTCCCTGGCGTCCTCCTGCGATCCTCCTTCGGTCCCTCGCTTCTCCGCCTCTATGGTCGTACACACGGGACGTCACTGACGTCCCGTGCGTACAACCATAGAGACGCAGGATCGTCGCAGGAGAACGCGCGCTGGCCGGGGCCTGGTAAGTGACCGCGTCATCTTCTTGAGTGTTCCAGTCACCGCTCCTCCGGTCCCAGCACCTACTGCTATGGTCCATAGGCCATAGCAGTAGATGTGACCCCGGGCAGGAGGAGCGGTGACCGGATCACTGTGGGGGCAGCAGTACAGACATACAGCCTCCAGCCATACACTGTTTATGGCTGGAAGCTGTATGTCTGTGGGGTGGGGGGAAGCTGCCTACTATTGTGGGGGAACTGCTGACCTAATGTGGGGGGGAGCTGCCTACAAATGTGGGGGGAGCTGCCTAATATTGTGGGGGGGGGGAGCTGCCTAATATTGTTGGGGGGCAGTTGCCTACAAATGTGGGGGGAGCTGCCTAATATTGTTGGGGGGCAGCTGCCTACAAATGTGGGGGGAGCTGCCTAATATTGTTGGGGGGGAGCTGCCTACAAATGTGGGGGGGAGCTGCCTAATATTGTTGGGGGGGGGGGCTGCCTACAGATGTGGGGGGGAGCTGCCTAATATTGTGGGGGGAGCTGCCTAATATTGTTGGGGGGACCTGCCTAATATTGTTGGGGGGGGAGCTGCCTAATATTGTGGGGGGGGGGCTGCCTAATATTGTGGGGGAGGGAGCTGCCTAATATTGTTGTGGGGAGCTGCCTAATATTGTGGGGAACCTGTCTACTATTGAGGGGGAACTGCTGACCTAATGTGGGGGGAGCTACCTACAAATGTGGGGGGAGCTGCCTAATATTGTTGGGGGGAGCTGCCTAATATTGTGGGGGAACTGCCTACTATTGTGGGGAACCTGCCTACTATTGTGGGGGAAATGCTGACCTAATGTGGGGGAGCTGCCTACTATTGTAGGGGAGCTGCCTACTATTGTGGGGGAGCTGCCTTCTATTGTGGGGGAGCTGCCTATTAATGTGGGGGAACTCCCGACCTAATGTGGGGGAGCTGGACATCTAATGTGGGGGAATCTAATCTAATGAGCGGAGCGCTGCATTTTACCAGAAGACGGGGAGAAGTCATTTTCGGTTTCTGTATCGGTTTCGGCCGGACATTTTTTTTTATTTCGGTTTCGTTTCGGCTCTGAAATTTCCATTTCGGTGCACATCTAGTATTTGGTATTAAATATGTGTGGAAAGATATTTGCGAATTGCTGTAATTGGGACAAAATGAGTCACAGGGGCAGAAGAGGTCCACGTTATGGAATCTCACATCAAATTTGGGGGGAAAATGAAAAAGAAAACACAGGTGAGAGGAGCACTAGTATTTACACCATTATTTCATAATAGTAGCTACAAGGAAGTGGAGAAGTGTCTGGGTGATCAATTATGGAGGAAATATAAAGTTAGTTTAGTATCACAATTTTTGAACAAGGGGAATTGAAATTCTTAACTAGTATATGCACAGAATTTAAAGGGGTACTCCGGTGGAAAATATTATTTATTTATTTTTTTTAAATCACCTGGTGCCAAAAATTACTTATATAAAAAAATCTTAATCCTTCCAGAACTAGTTGCTGTATGCACCTCAGAAAGTTATGGATTTCTTTTTGTCTGTCCACAGTGCTCTCTGCTGACACCTCTGTCCATTTTAGAAACTGCCCAGAGCAGCATATGTTTGCTATGGGGATTTATTCCTGCTCTGGATAGTTCCTGACATGGACAGAGGTGTCAGCAGAGAGCACTGTGGAAAGACAGAAAAGAAATCCAAGAAGAAAATAATTTCTTCTGTAGTATACAGCCACTAATAAGTACTGGAAGGAATACGATTTTTTAATAGAAGTAATATATAAATCTGTTTAACTTTCTGGCACCAGTTGATTTAAAAAAATAAATGTTTTCCACCAGAGTACCCCTTTAAATTTCCAGCAAATCTAGTTTTTCAGTATTGTCAAGTAAGTCACACCTTGAAGGCAACAGAAAATAAAGAATTGTTTTGTATGCAATTCTAAGTAGAAAATGATTACTAACCAAGCTATTATTTATAATGAGGCTAGGTATAGTGAGAAAATGGATTGCTAAAGAGAGTCTAGGAGCTAAGGAATGTATTTGTTAGTATTGGCAGTTATTAATTTGGAGTTTCAAGAAACAATAATAACGGAGGATTATAAAAAATGTCATGACGAATGTAATATTTGGATGAATTTCAGATAGGTAAGGTATATACTGAGGGTGAGTCAAGGAAGAAATTAGTATCTAGATTATTTGAGAATTATTTGAGATTATTTGAGTTGAGAAGGATAGAGAATGATAAATGTAGCCACAATAGTAGGAGGGAATGGGATAGAGATTTAGGCATGGTAGATGAGGAACAGTGGAAGGATATCTGGAGTTGGGAACAAAGGGCAATAGTCAATAGGACACATAGGGTAACCCAATTCTTTATAAATAACAGATTATATTATATGCCCAGAATAGCAAAGAATAAAATATTTAGTTGGCCAAAATGTGGAGAGATGGAAGCTGATTTCATGCATATGTATTATGGATGTCCTCAGGTAAAGAAGGTTTGGAAGTGGATATTAGGGGCAATAGACGTAAGAATTGAAGTTGATTTGGCTGTCAACCCCTCAAGGTTCTCTTAGGAATAGTAGAGGAGGTGCAAAGTAGAAAATGATTACTAACCAAGCTATTATTTATAATGAGGCTAGGGATAGCGAGAAAATGGATGGCTAAAGAGAGTCTAGGAGCTAAGGAATGTATTTGTCTAGTATTGGCAGTTATTAATTTGGATCTTCAAGAAGCAATAATAACGGAGGATTAGAAAAAATGTCATGACAAATGTGATATTTGGATCGCTGTAATGCCATCTGATGGAAAAGGTTTGTTGTTGGAAGGTCTGAGATTCTGCCATTCCCTAGGGGTTGATGGGTAGGTAGGAAGGGAAGATTAATAAATGGTGATAATAAAGTGTTATAGTCTGTCTCGGAAAGAGCCAGTCAGAAGAGGAGGTGGGAAGAGGAAACATTTAGGAATGAAGAAGGCAAGATGAGGTAAAGAAAAGTTGTTTTCCTTTTTTAAGCTTGTGTTGTTGTCATTGTGGTTTGTTCTGTGAGGAGGGTGTGATGAATATAAATGGACATATTATAAACTTTTTATAGTTGGAAAGTAGATGCTCTCTAAGGGGTTATACAAGGGGCTAAGAAATAATCTAAAAATTTATAAAAAGTTGACCATTAAATCCCCTCACTCTGGTCAATCTGTGGTTGGCAATAATTCTATCCTGAGGTTGAAGAGGGAGAGTCGGACAGAGTTTGTGCACTGAGAAGGTGCAAACTAGGTGAGGCGAGATGGGGAGGCATGAAAGAAGAGAGTGGAAGGGAAGTAAAGAGAAGGAAAAAGAAAATGAAGGAAAAGTTATAAAAATGTTAATATTAAAAAAGGAATGAAGTAGTATAAGGATTATAAGATGTATGTGTAATATGTAAGTATTGTGAAATTTGTGGGGGTTTTTTTTGCTATTGATCCTCCCGTGTGCGCCCCTCTTGTAATCCTATGTTCTGGCATTGGGAATGGCGGTCCCTTGTAGGCTGATATAAAATACTATGCTTACTAGGAAGGAAAATAAAGGAAAGCATGGCATGGGGAAGGGGGAAGAGAAGGATAAGGAGAGCATGGAAGAGAGGAGGTAGAGGAAGAGTAGCTAGATTATATTAAGACAGAAAAAGGCCGGGTTGAGAGGTATACAGGCCTCAAGCTGGTTAAGATAATGTAAGGGAAGGGGGGTGGGGGAGAAGAGGGAGGGAGGGATCAGGGAGAAAATAAATGTACAATTTTGTATTTTAAGTGCCCTGTGAGGCAAATAGAGTGTTATTGTTGAAAAAAAAACATCTGCCAAACCAAGTAAAAGTGTCCTTATGTCATCTCCAAATATTCAGGGGGAAAAATTACCAATCTATTTAAAAATCTTAATCCTTCCAGTACTTATTAGCTGCTGTATGCTCCAGAGGAAGTTGTATATTTATTTTTAGTCTGACCACAATGCTCTCTGCTGACACCTCTGTCTGTGTCAGGAACTGTCCATGTCAGGAACAATCCCCATAGCAAACCTCTCCTGCTCTGGACAGTTCCTGACATGGACAGAGGAGTCAGCAGAGAGCACTGTGGTCAGACAGAAAAGAAATTCAAAAAGAAAAGAACGTCCTGTGGTCATACAGCAGTACTGAAAGGATTAATAATAGAAGTGAATTCTAAATCTGTTTTACTTTTTGGCACCAGTTGATTTACAAAAAAACGTTCTCCTCTTGAGTACCCCTTTAAACCCAAAGCACAGAAGAAGCTAAAGAAAATATAACAATTTTTACAATGGTGTCTCTTGCTGGTTAACCAGATCTAAAATGAGATGCTATTTTTTTTTTCTTTAAGGTTTCCATGGAGATTGTAAGTTTGTTTACACATGAAATCTATGAGGAGTTTTAGTCATATTTGCATAAGAGTAGTTTGCATACTAGTCAAATAAAGTCAAAGTACATTTTCATTGATCTTTAAAGAGATATCAGTGTTTTAAGGTGGAGGCCACTAGTATGTGTGCGTTTCTTTGAGACCTGCAAGGGTAGGATGTAATGTTGAGATTAATAGTGTTAACATACTTACTAGTTTCCTTGTACAACATAGAAAGATTTGTGTTCACTGTATTTGTTGACCTACATATTTTATAGGGTGAGAAGTTTAGTTTTACTTTGTGCACATTGGAAGTAAGCTTCCTTGCAATGCAACATTGCAGTTCTGTACAAGTTTTGTTTGCAGCTATTCTAATGTTGTCTCTATGATGAATAATGGTGGCCTGCAGTGGTTCAGTTATGATTTTTTTTTTCTGCACGGCAATACAAAAAGTGACATGAAATTGTAGCAACTGGTTTCGTTGCTTAACCCCTTGGGGACGGAGCCCTTTATAACCCTAAGTACGGGAGCATTTTTTGCAAATCTGACCACTGTCACTTTAAGCATTAATAACTCTGGGATGCTTTTACTTATAAATTTGATTCCGAGATAGTTTTTTCATGACTTATTCTACTTTATGGTAGTGGTAAATTTTTGTCGATACTTGCATCATTTCTTGGTGAAAAATTCCAAAATTTTATGAAAAATTAGAAAATTTTGCATTTTTCTAACTTTGAAGCTCTCTGCTTGTAAGGAAAATAGACATTCCAAATAAATTATATATTGATTCACATATACAATATGTCTACTTTATATTTGCATCATACAGTTGACATGTTTTTACTTTTGGAAGACATCAGAGGGCTTCAAAGTTCAGCATCAATTTTCCAATTTTTCTCAAAATTTTCAAAATCGGAATTTTTCAGGGACCAGTTCAGGTTTGAAGTGGTTTTGAAGGGACTTCCTATTAGAAATACCCCACAAATGACCCAATTATAAAAACTGCACCCCTCAAAGTATCGAAAATGACATTCAGTAAGTTTGTAGACCCTTTAGGTGTTTCACAGCAAAGTGAAGGAGAAAATTCAAAATCTTCATTTTTTACACTCGCATGTTCTTGTAGACCCAGTTTTAGAATTTTTACAAGTGGTAATAGGAGAAAAAGCCTCCAAAAATTTGTAACCCAATTTCTCTCGAGTAAGGAAATACCTCATATGTGTATGTCAAGTGTTCGGCGTGCGCAGTAGAGGGCTCAGAAGGGAAGGAGCAACAATGGGATTTTGGAGAGTGAATTTTGCTGAAATGGTTTTTGGGGGGCATGTCACATTTAGGAAGCCCCTATGGTGCCAGAACAGCAGAAAACCCCACATGGCATACCATTTTGGAAACTACACCCCTCAAGGCACGTAACAAGGGGTCCAGTGAGCCTTAACACCACGCATGTGTTTGACAACTTTTTGTGTGAATGAAAAAAATATTTTTTTCACTAAAGTGCAGTTTCTTCCCCAAATTTACAATTTTTACAAAGGGTTATGGGAGAGAATGCCCCCAAAATTTGTAACCCCATCTCTTCTGAGTATGGAAATACCCCATGTTAGGACGTAAAATGCTCTGTGGGCAAAATACAATGCTCAGAAGAGAAGGAGCGCCGTTGAGCTTTTGGAAAGAGAATTCGTTTGGAATGGTAGTCAGGGGCCATGTGCGTTTACAAAGCCCCCCGTGGTGCCAGAACAGTGGGCCCCCCCCACATGTGACCGCATTTTGGAAACTAAACCCCTCACAGAATTTAATAAGGGGTGCAGTGAGTATTTACACCCCACTGGCGTTTGACAGATCTTTGGAACAGTGGACTGTGCAAATGAAAAATTTAATTTTTCATTTTCACGGCCCACTGTTCCAAAAATCTGTCAGACACATGTGGGGCATAAATGCTCACTGTACCCCTTATTACATTACACAAGGGGTGTAGTTTCCAAAATGGGGTCACATGTGGGGTGTGGGGTCCATATTTCTGGCGCTATGGGGGCTTTGTAAACTCATGTGGCCTTCAATTCCGGATACATTTTCTCTTCACAATCCCAATGGCGCTCCTTCTCTTCTGAGCATTGTAGTTCGCCCGCCGAGCACTTTACATCCACATATGGGGTATGTTCTTACTCAGAGGAAACGGGGTTACAAATTTTGGGGGGCTTTTTTCCTATTTTCCCTTGTGAAAATGAAAATTTTAGGGTAACACCAGCATTTTAGTAAAAATATTTTTTTTTCATTTTCCCATCCAAATTTAATGAAAATTCGTCAAACACCTGTGGGGTGTTCAGGCTCACTATACCCCTTGCTACGTTCCGTGGGGGGTGTAGTTTCCAAAATGGGGTCACATGTGGGTATTTATGTTTTTGCGTTTATGTCAGAACCACTGTAAAATCAGCCACCCCTATGCAAATCACCAATTTAGGCCTCAAATGTACATGGTGCGCTCTCACTCCTGAGCCTTGTTGTGCACCCGCAGAGCATTTTACGCCCACATATGGGGTATTTCTGTACTCAGGAGAAACTGCGTTAATAATTTTGGGGGGCTTATTTTCCTTTTACTGCTTGTGAAAATAAAAAGTATGGGACAACAACAGCATGTTAGTGTAAACTTTTTTTTTTTACACTAACAGGCTGGTATAACCCCCAACTTTTCCTTTTCATAAGGGGTAAAAGGAGAAAAAGCCCCCCAAAATATGTAGTGCAATTTCTCCTGATTACGGAAATACCCCATATGTGGCCCTAAACTGTTTCCTTGAAATACGACAGGGCTCCAGAATGAGAGAGCGCCATGCGCATTTGAGGACTAAATTAGGAATTGCATAGGGGTGGACATAGGGGTATTCTACACCAGTGATTCCCAAACAGGGTGCCTCCAGCTGTTGCTTAACTTCTAGCATGCCTGGACAGTCAGTGGCTGTCCAGAAATGCTGGGAGTTGTTGTTTTGCAACAGCTGGAGACTCCGTTTTGGAAACACTGCCGTACAATATGTTTTTCATTTTTATTGGGGGGGGGGGGGATAGTGTAAGGGGGTGTATATGTAGTGTTTTACCCTTTATTATGTGTTAGTGTAGTGTAGTGAAGTGTTATTAGGGGACATTCGCACTGACATGTTACAGTGAGTTTCCCGCTAGGAGTTTGAGCTGCGGCAAACCAAACTTGAAGCAGGAAACTTACTGTAAACCTGCCTGTGTGAATGTACCCTGTACGTTCACATTGGGGGGCAAACCTCCAGCTGTTTCAAAACCACAACTCCCAGCATGCACCGACAGTGCATGCTGGGAGTTGTACTTTTGCAACAGCTGGAGGCACACTGGTTGGAAAACCTTCAGTTAGGTTCTGTTACCTAACAGTATTTTCCAACCAGTGTGCCTCCAGCTGTTGCAAAACTACAAATTCCAGCATGTACTGACATACCGTGCATGCTGGGAGTTGTACTTTTGCATCAGCTGGACGCACACTGCTTGGAAAACCTTCAATTAGGTTCTGTTACCTAACAGTATTTTCCAACCAGTGTGCCTCCAGCTGTTGTAAAACTACAACTCCCAGCATGTACTGACATACCGTGCATGCTGGGAGTTGTTCTTTTGCAACAGCTGGAGGCACACTGGTTGGAAAACCTTCAGTTAGGTTCTGTTACCTAACTCAGAATTTTCCAGCCAGTGTGCCTCCAGCTATTGCAAAACTACAACTCCCAGCATGTACTAATCGCCGAAGGGCATGCTGGGAGATGTAGTTATGCAACAGCTGGAGGTAACGCAACTACAACTCCCAGCATTCTGAGACAGCTGTTTGCTGTTTGGGCACGCTGGGATTTGCAGTTTTGCAACATCTGGAGGGCTACAGTCTCCGTCGCCGCCCGCTGATCACCGTCGCCCGCAGCCTCCGGAAGGGTAAGTGGACCTTCGGCGTTCGGTCCCTGTCGTTTCCCCGTCATGCCCCGCCTATTGTGGGTGGGCAGGACGGGGAAAACAAAAGTAAACCCCTCCGCCCCCGAACTGCTATTGGTGGTCGCGTCTAGACCACCAATAGCAGGGATAGGAGGGGTGGCACCCCTGCCACCTCACTCCTATCGCTTCAGGGGGATCGTAGTTGTCTTAGACAACTGCGATCCCCCTTCTATTCCGGGTTACCCGGAATAGATTTGACCCGGAATCGGCGCAAATCGCAAGTGTGAATTCACTTGCGATTTGCGCCGATCGCTGACATAGGGGGGTCTAATGACCCCCCTGGGCATTTGCATAGGGTGCCTGCTGATAGATATCAGCAGACACCCCGGTTCGGTCCCCGCCCGGCGCGCGGCGGGGACCAAAATTCCCACGGGCGTATAGATACGCCCTTCGTCCTTAACCTCTTAAGGACCCAGGACGTACGGGGACGTCCCCGCACCCTGGGCTTTAAGGACCCAGGACGTCCCCGTACGTCTTGGCGTATTCCGGTCCCTGCCGCGCCGGGCAGAGATCGTAACCGGATGCCTGCTGAAATGCTTCAGCAGGCATCCAGGGCAAACGTCGAGGGGGGCCATGTAGGCCCCCCATGTCGGCAATCGCCGCAAATCGCAAGGGAAATCGCCCTTGCGATCTGCGGCGATATCGGGCTGATCGGGTCTCTGGGACCGGACCGCCCAGTAATTTTGCATGATCCTGGTTGTCACAGACAGCCAGGACCATGCTAAAGTATAGGAGCGAGGTTCCCTGCGATCCGTTGGTTAACTAACCCACCAATCGCAGGGGGGGGGCGGTTACTTCCTCCCGCCCTGCCCGGCCCCTTGAAGGACGGGAGGAAGACCGGAGGACGCGGTGGGGGACAGGGGAGTGCTGGGGCCCGGCCCCGGTACTTATCTCGTCCCTGAAGACCCGGATCCCCGCGATGAAGACGGCGGCGGCGACAGGTGAGTGGATCTTCAGCCGCGGTCGGGCCCTTTACAGCAATGCACGTCGCCGTAAAGCGACATGCATTGCTGTGTTGGGACCCTGTATACTACAACTCCCAGCATGCCCAGACAGCCCTTGGCGTCTGGGCATGCTGGGAGTTGCAGTTTTGCAACTTCTGGAGGTCCACAGTTTTGGGACCACTGTGCCCTTCCAGATGTTGCAAAACTACACATCTTCAGCATGCCCTTACTGTCCAGGCATGCTGGGAGTTGTAGTTCTGTAACATCTGGCCCTTCAGATGTTGCAGAACTACAACTCCCAGCATGCCTGGACAGTTTTGGCATGCTGGGAGTTTTAGTTTTGCAACATCTGGAAGGGCACAGATTGGGAACCACTGTATTAGTGGTCTGCAAACTGTAGTCCTCCAGATGTTGCAAAACTACAACTCCAAGCATGCCGGGAGTTTTAGTTCGGCAACATCTGGCTCTAAAGATGTTGCCGAACTACTACTCCCAGCATGCCTGAGAATGTTTGGGAGTTGTGATTTTCCAACAGCTGAAGGCACACTGGTTGGGAAACATTGTCTGTTTCCTAACTCAGTGTTTCCCAACCCGTGTGCCTCCAGCTGTTGCAAAACTATAACTACCAGCATGCACTGATAGACTGTGCATGCTGGGAGTTATAGTTTTGTAACAGCTGGAGGTCCCCCCCCCTGTGAATGTACAGGGTACATTCACATGGGCAGGGGCTTACAGTGAGAATCAGGCTGCAAGTTTGCAATGCAGCAAATTTTGCACGGCAGCTCAAACTCGCAGCGGGAAACTCGCTGTAATCCCCTGCCCGTCTCACTGTACCCTAAAAACACTACACTACACTAACACAAAATAAAATAAAAAGTAAAAAACACTACATATACACATACCCCTACACAGCCCCCCTCCCCAATAAAAATGAAAAACGTCTGGTACGCCACTCTTTCCAAAATGGAGCCTCCAGCTGTTGCAAAACAACAACTCCCAGTATTGCCGGACAGCCGTTGACTGTCCAAGCATGCTGGGAGTTTTGCAACAGCTGGAGGCACCCTGTTTGGGAATCACTGGCGTAGAATACCCCTATGCAAATCCCTAATTCAGGCCTCAAATGCGCATGGTGCTCTCACTTCGGAGCCCTGTTGTATTTCGAGGCAACAGTATAGGGTGACATATGGGGTATCGCCGTACTCGGGAGAAATTGCCTAACAAATTTTGGGGGTCTTTTTCTCCTTTCACCTCTTATGAAAAGGTGAAGTTGGGGTCTACACCAGCATGTTAGTGTAAGAAAATAATTTTTTTACACTAACATGCTGGTGTTGCCCTATACTTTTCATTTTGACAAGAGGTAAAGGGGAAAAAAGCCCCCCAAAATTTGTAATGCAATTTCTCCCGACTACGGAGATACCCCATATGTGGGCGCAAAGTGCTCTGGGGGTGCACAACAAGGCCCAGAAGGTAGAGTGCGCCATGTACATTTGAGGTGATTTGCACAGTGGTGGCTGATTGTTACAGCGGTTTTGACAAACGTTAAAAAAACAAAACCCCACATGTGACCCCATTTCGGAAACTACACCCCTCACGGAATGTAATGAGGGGTGCAGTGAGAATTTACACCCACAGGTGTCTGACAGATCTTTGGAACAGTGGGCTGTGCATATTAAAAATTTTGTACAGCCCACTGTTCCAAAGATCTGACAGACACCAGTGGGGGGTAAATGCTCATTTTACGCCTTGTTACGTTCCTCAAGGGGTCTAGTTTCCAAAATGGTATGCCATGTGAGGGTTATTTTGCTGTCCTGGCACCATAGGGGCTTCCTAAATGCGACATACCCCCCGAGCAAAATTTGCTCTCAAAAAGACAAATATGATTCCTTCTTATCTGAGCATTGTAGTTCGCCCGTAGTGCACTTCAGGTCAACTTATGGGGTACCTCCATACTCAGAAGAGATGGGGTTACAAATTTTGGGGGGTATTTTCTGCTATTAACCCTTGCAAAAATGTGAAATTTGGGGGGGAAACAACACACCTTTTAGTGATTTTTTTTTTTTTTTTTTACGTATGCAAAAGTCGTGAAACCCCTGTAGGGTATTAAGGCTCACTTTATTTCTTGTTACGTTCCTCAATGGGTGTAGTTTCCAAAAAGGTATGCCATGTGTTTTTTTTTTTGCTGTCCTGGCACCATAGGGGCTTCCTAAATGAGACATGCCCCCGAGCAAAATTTGCTCTCAAAAAGCCAAATATGACTCCTTCTCTTCTGAGCATTGTAGTTCACCCATAGTACACTTCAGGTCAACTTATGGGGTACCTTCATACTCAGAAGAGATGGGGTTACAATTTTTTGGGGGTATTTTCTGCTATTAACCCTTGCAAAAATGTGAAATTTGGGGGGGAAACACACATTTTAGTGAAATTTTATTTTTATTTTTTTACATATGCAAAAGTTCACTTTATTCCTTGTTATGTACCTCAAGGGGTCTAGTTTCCAAAATGGTATGCCATGTGTTTTTTTTTGTTGTTCTGGCACCATAGGGGCTTCCTAAATGCAACATGCCCCCCAAAAAACATTTAAAAAAAACGTACTCTCCAAAATCCCTTTGTCGCTCCTTCACTTCTGAGCCCTCTACTGAGCCCGCCGAACACTTTACATAGACATATGAGGTATGGCCTTACTCGAGAGAAATTGGGATACAAATATAAGTATACATTTTCTCCTTTTACCCCTTGTAAATATTCAAAAATTGGGTCTACAAGAACATGCGAGTGTAAAAAATGGAGATTGTGAATTTTCTCCTTCACTTTGCTGCTATTCCTGTGAAACACCTAAAGGGTTAAAACGCTTACTGAATGTTATTTTGAATACTTTGGGGGGTGCAGTTTTTATAATGCGGTCATTTGTGGGGTATTTCTAATATGAAGACCCTTCAAATCCACTTCAAACCTGAACTGGTCCCTGAAAAATTGTGAGTTTGGAAATTTTGTGAAAAATTGGAAAATTGCTGCTGAACTTTGAAGCCCTCTGGTGTCTACCAAAAGTAAAAACACGTAAATTTTATGATGCAAACATAAAGTGGACATATTGTAAATGTGAATAAAAAAAAATTATTTGGAATATCCATTTTCCTTACAAGCAGAGAGCTTCAAAGTTAGAAAAATGCAAAATTTTCAAATTTTTCATAAAATTTGGGGATTTTTCACCAAGAAAGGATGCGAGTTACCACAAAAATTTACGACTATGTTAAAGTAGAAAAGACAGGAACTGTCCAGGGTAAAAGGAAATCCCCATAGCAAACATATGCTGTTCTGGACAGTTCCTAAAATGGACAGAGATGTCAGCAGAGAGCACTGTGCTCTGTGTTTCAAAAAGAAAATAATTTCCGCTGTAGTATTCAGCAGCTAAGAAGTACAGGAAGGATTAAGATTTTTTAGTAGAAGTAATTTACAGATCTGTTTAACTTTCTGGCACCAGTTGATTTAAAAAAAAAAAAAAAAGGTTTTCACCGGAGTACCCCTTTAATGCCATGCTGAAAAGTTGTAACCTTTTGTCAGAGAAGTGTATTTTCATTTGGTGGTTATGACACACAAGGTGTAATATTTTGTGGTACTCTTCTAGTGCACTTATTTCTCAATTCATTGCTTACTTTTTACATTACGTTACTTAGATTGCATGCTTAGTACTTACATTCCACTTAATGGAATGCGGTGCATAACTATTTATATATAAAAAGCACATGCAAGTACAGAAAAAAGGGAAATCCAGAGAATTCTTTTTATAAAGCAGATTGCATCTGATGAAGAGGATATTTATGTAAAATGCATAATTGCCATATTTTATTTGTTTTATTTATTTTAAACAATAAACCCATCCTGTTTATACTATACAGAAGACTCCTGAGCAGTGTGCCAGTGCCAGACCAGGTTCCCTTTTTTCTTCTCCTGTTCTTCTTTGGGCTCATTCACACGGCCGTCTGCCCCCATTAATTAATGCCCATTATCAATCCGTTTGATAATTTTTAAACGGGTTGCAAATGCTGTAAAATAATCCCATTGATGTCAGTGGGATTTTTTTTTACAATCCTTTATCAGCCGTTTGCACACGTTTGTTTCCTGTTCTGTTTGTTTTTTTTTTTTTTGATGGGGGAAAAGATGTTGCATGCAGTATTTTTTCTCCCGTCAAAAAGAACGGAATAGAAATGGATATTCTAAATTTAACATTGAAGTCTTTGGAAAACGGATGAGCATTTAATGTCATCCGTTTGTACTCGGTTTATAATATCCTCTTTTGAACCGTTATTACTTCTGAGCATGCTCATAAGAGGTGAGACTCCTGCAGTGCTGAGGGACTACTACTACTCCCATCATGGAACAGACTTGTTTCCATGATAGGAGTAGTAGTTCCCCTGTCTGCAGGAGTCTGCCGGCGGCTAAGGAGCCTACATTAGTGTTTGGATTAACTACCCCCATCATTGAACAGAGTATGTTCCATGTTGGGGGTAGTAGTAGTACAGGGGCTGTGGGATTGATCGCACTGCGTCTCACTTCTAAAACCCAATGCGATCAGAAGTTATTAAACAGGGGAGCGGGCGGCATGCTCCACTCCCAAGCGATGTATTGAGTGTATTTCATTTTTAAATTCCGAGGGGCCATTCAGGGTTCCCGGAGGGTTTTTTAAACTTATAGTGTGCATAATTACCATATAATCATATTCCCCCTGACTTTTGTATAATCCTTTTATCCCCCCCCCCCCATGTATATTTGTGATAAAGAAATGCCCTGCTGCCTGGTCATCTTCTATCGCTATCACAGGGCACAGCAGGGACATGTCAGCCCATTCTCGCTGCTCATCTCTCTACCTGACAGAGATGAGCAGCAGGGAATGGAGGGACCTGTCCCCCCTGTGCGCTGTTATTGCGCTTCATTCATTCACCGCCGCTGCCGGTTTCCGACATGCCCCGCTGCTGCCCTGCTCCAAGCACAATCAGAGTGCACTGCTTATCTCCATGGGTACGGGGATAGCGCTGTCCATCAGTTTGCATCTGTTTGTAGTATAGTCCATTTAGAAAGCAGTCACGGAAGAAAAGCAGGACGGAAGACAACAGCCTGTGAATGTAGTCTTTCTAAGATAGGCAGTATCTGGTTCTTGCTTTTGTTTTTACATTTTTTACCACTTTTTAAGATTTCTACTTGTCATTAGTAAATGAAAACATAAATGATGTACACTGAATAACTATACACAGATCCTGGCCTTCTTTTATTTACATAGCTGATGTTTTGTCTTCTGAAAGGTATTCATGTAGGTACTGCTCTGTAAACAAACTGCAGAACATATGTCTCAATATTTTTAAATTATAGATCCTACATACTCTGACATACTATGAGAAGCCATTTGCTGTACATTTAAAAGATTTTTGTAAACTTGCATAGTTTTGCTGTATAAACCATTCAGTGGTGAAATGGGGATTTTTGAGCTCTTGCTGCTGGTATTGAGCCCCTGAGAGTCCACTCCATTGTGAATAGCCATTTATCATTCCCTACATTTCAGGCGGCAGGACCACAGCATGGCTGTTTGCCAATAGTATATGCCAACTTGCCAATAACAAGACACCACTAACTCCACTTCCCTATGCTATTGACATAATTGCTAAAGAAAATGCAGTGGACTGAACAGGCTGACAAGCTTACCTTCAGGAAGCAGCACTGTGTACATACAATAGTACTAACACTACATTTGTACAAGGAATAGCGGGCAAGAATTGTATGGCTTGTTGAAATAAGAATGAAGCCTTGATTTACCTTTTTTCACAGTGTGAAATCTCTGAAGAAGGCAGACAGGTTCATGGATTGCAGGTTCACAGCCCAGACTCTCTTCTGCACATAGCACAGGCTTAGCACCATCCCACTTTCTGTGTTCTATATTTGTTTCTCTGTTACTAGAGACAGACTGAGCCTAACAACGGTGGACAGCAAACTGTAGGAAAGTGAGACACATAGCAGCCAAGACAACTGGGGAAGAAGTCATTTTTGGTAGATAAATGGTTTATATTTATGTTAGGAATCACATAGGCTATCACATGGAGATAAGTTATTTGAAGCCATAGGGACCATTTAAAAATAGTGTTGCTATAAAATTTGGTCTGTTCTGGGAACAAAATTTTTTTAATGCACTGAGAGGTAGCAGATATTTTAAAAATTGTTGACTAATTCAAACACAAAAAGTTTATTAGAAAGCTGTATAGCATTTATTAAGCAATTATTCCGTTTTATAGACACTCTAAAACTAAAGAGCTCATTTTAAGCTGTTTATGACTTCATCAGCATTAATACATGAAATAGTATTGAATTTACTAAAGAACAATAGACTAATGTGTTTTCTAAGAACTGATGTGCTGCGCCCTTGTCTTAATCAAGAATTGAACTGAAGAGATTACAGTCAAAATATTCAATATCCTGGAAATAGGACTTTGCAGTAATATGTAAGTAATATATTATAGTTCAATAATTTGCAGTATTAGAAATGTCTAAATTATATTTTGAAAATAGCTATAGATATCTCCCTGGTTTACCCCATGGCGTACATCAATAGCTTGCTCAGAATTCATAGTGGTGAGATAGAGTAGCTGCAGCAGTCTATCAGGCAGCAGCAAAGGTGGTGACACCCTATTGTATTATGTTACAATAACACAGAATATAAGCTTTGAGGCAAGGGTTAACAGAATCTTAGTCAGCCAAGTCAAGACTGGCTAAACAAATATCACACCCTCAACAGGAGAATAATCCTATTTTAATCTTCTTCCTGTGCTGATGTATAGACGCTTCTTGTAGGACGCAAGAGTAAAGGTTTTCCTGTAGATATTCAGCTTGTACTAAAAACAATTAGCTGTATTCAGGCATAAGTACAAATGTTAAACAAGCAGAAATGGAAAAGTAAACACATAAGTACTGTAAGCTGAACATACATCCACCTTGTTGGGTTTAGATGACAGTCCATTTAACCATTTATACTGCTTCATCTGTCTCATAGTTCTTGCTGATGTACACTTTGTGCTTTAAAGGAGCATTTCAACTCCAGAAATAAATTTAAAAGTGAGTCAGGGTGCTATAAAAATATAAAAGTAAGCAAACTTACCTATCCTGATCCTTGCCATTGCCATTCTGACAGTTTCCAGTGCCCACCACACATTATTGCTTCCTGGTTCCCATGACATATGGCCCCCATAAGAATTGCGTACTCAGGACTTAGTAGCTCAGTAGTGGCAGCAGTGGGTATTCAGGGTGGGTGACTTGGCTTTATTTTTTATAGCAACCAACATCTTTCCCTTTCCCAGCTTTTTTTCATTTTTATATTATACTTATGACACAAAACAATGATATAAAGAAAGCATTTATCTGCCAAAGCAGAAAAGTAGTGATGAGACATAAACATTTTAAAAGAGAAAAATAAATTGTATAAAAAGAAAGGCAAAGTAAAGACTGACAGAGAGGACCAAAATATTCTTCACCCATGTAAAATGTAACCTTTAACCAAAGATTTTGGTCCCGTCAAAAATAATCTTGGTAAAATGGTGAGGTCTGCAGCAATTAAAAGGGTAATCTGCCCCTAGGCATCTTATCCCCCATCCAAAGGATACAGTGGGGGTCAAAAATTTGGGCACCCCAGGTAAAAATTTGTATTAATGTGCATAAAGAAGCCAAGGAAAGATGGAAAAATCTCCAAAAGGCATCAAATTACAGATTAGACATTCTTATAATTTGTCAACAAAAGTTAGATTTTATTTTCATAATTTACACTTTCAAAATAACAGAAAACCAAAAAAGTGGCATTTGCAAAAGTTTGGGCACCCTGCAGAATTTATAGCATGCAATGCCCCCTTTGCAAAGCTGAGACCTGCCATTGTCATGGATTGTTCTCAATCATCATCTGGGAAGACCCGGTGATGTCAATCTCAAAGGTTTTAAATGCCCAGACTCATCTGACCTTGCCCCAACAATCAGCACCATGGGTTCTTCTAAGCAGTTGTCTAGAAATCTGAAACTGAAAATAATTGACGCTCACAAAGCTGAAGAAGGCTATAAGAAAATAGCAAAACGTCAGATGTCAATATCCTCTGTTCGGAATGTAATGAAGAAATGACAGTCATCAGGAACAGTGGAAGTTAAAGCACAATCTGGAAGACCAAGAAAAATATCAGACAGAACAGCTTGCAGGATTGTGAGAAAAACAATTCAAAACCCACGTTTGACTGCATAATCCCTCCAGAAAGATCTGGCAGACACTGGAGTTGTGGTACACTATTCCACTATAAAGAGATACTTGTACAAATATGGTCTTCATGGAAGAGTCATCAGAAGAAAACCTCTTCTACGTCCTCACCACAAAAATCAGCTTTTGAACTTTGCAAATTAATATATAGACAACCCTGATGCATTTTGGAAACAAGTTCTTTTGACCGATGAGGTTAAAATTTAACTTTTTAGGCCCGAATGATCAAAGGTACATTTGGAAAAGAAGGGGAACAGAATTTAATGAAAAGAACCTCTGTCAAACTGTTAAGCATGGGGGTGGATCAATCATGCTTTGGGGTTGTACTGCAGCCAGTGACACAGGGAACATCTCACGAGTAGAAGGAAAAATTGATTCAATAAAATGTCATCAAATTTTGGATGCTAACTTGATGCCATCTGTGAAAAAGCTGAAGTTAAAGAGAGGATGGCTTCTACAAATGGATAATGATCCTAAACACACCTCGAAATCCACGGAGGATTACATCCAGAGGAGTAAACTGAAGGTTTTGCCATGGCCTTCACAATCTCCTGACCTCAAAATAATTGAAAATCTATGGATAGACCTTAAAAGAGCAGTGAGTGACAGACAGCCCAGAAATCTCAAAGAACTGGAAGACTTTTGTAAGGAAGAATGGGCAAAGATACCTCAAACAAGAATTGAAAGACTCTTGGCTGGCTGCAAAAAGCATTTACAAGCTGTGATACTTGCCAAAGGGGGCAGTACAAGATATTAACTCTGCAGGGTGCCCACACTTTTGCAGACGCCATTTTTTTGTTTTCTGTTATCTTGAAAGTGCAAATGATGGAAATAAAACTAACTTTTGTTGACATATTTTAAGAATATCTAATATGTAATTTGATGCCTTTTCGAGATTTTTCCATCTTTCCTTGGCTTCTTTATGCACATTAATACAAATTTTTACCTGGGGTGCCCAAACTTTTGATCCCCACTGTAGGGGATAAAATGTCTTATTCCGGGGGTCCCACCGTTGGGGACTGTGATCTCCCTGCAGCACCCAGCATTCATTTAAATCGTCGGGTGCAGCACCAGAGGCCCGTGACGTCATGGCTGTGTCCCGCATGTGATGTAATGGCCATGCCCCATCAATGCAAGTTCATGGGAGGGGGCGTTACGGCCGCTGGGGGCCAAAAGAGAAATGACAGATGTCCTGCCTAAATTGGGACAGTTGGGGGGGGGCATGCCCCCCCTCCACAGCCTTGACTGGGCGGAGGTGGAGGAGTGTTGTTGATGTGATGTCCCAGTATGGGATATGTTCCTACAGTTCTGTCTGGTTGAGTCCCTGTGCGTCCCCAGGGCTCACTTGCAGTGTTCCTCCATAATGTGTATAAGTTATATACTAAGGGTAAGGGACCTTTGATATGGTCACATGGTAATGGTTGTCATATATTAAAATCACATGTTTTGTTACCCAGAGAGCACCAGGTGACCAGAGGACCCGCAGCTAGCCTATGGGCTCATTGCACAGCCCCCTTTATAAGGAAGGGAGGTGCTGCAATCTCTCTCTTTTGCTCTTACACCTCTCTTAGATCCTGAGGTCAAGTCCAGTCCAGACATCTCAGAGCCAGTTTCCAGTACATCTGGAGGCCTCAAGCCTAAATTACAGCCACAGATCTGTAAGTCAAGTCATCTTTATCTGCTGTCACTATCTTCAGTCCTGTCTGGTTGAGTCCCTGTACGTCCTCAGGGCTCACTTGCAGTGTTCCCCCATAATGTGTATAAGTTATATACTAAGGGTAAAGGACCTTTAATATGGTCACGTGGTTGTTAAACAACTACATTGTCGTGGTCTGAAATGGCAGGAGGTGCTCAACCCCAAGGGCAGTTATGCACCTACGCTGGGGTGTAGGTCCTGCACTTGTGGTCCATTGCTATGGGCAATCCCCAGCATAATATGCATACAATGGCAGCAGATGCTCAACCACAAGTGCAGGACCTCAACCCCAGCGTAGGTGCACAACTGCAATTGGGTTTGAGCACCTCCTGCCATTTCAGACCACATCAATGTAGTTGTTTAATGTTTAAATTAGGAGTGTTACGCATCCACACATTTATCTGGTGTAGGATGTCATTGTGGTACTTGTGACCGTCTGCAGGCATCCTCCATTGTATGCATATTATGCTGAGGATCGCCCATAGCAACGAACCACATGTGCAGGACCTCCACCCCAGCGTAGGGGCACAACTGCACTTGGGGTTGAGCACCTCCTGCCATTTCAGACCACATCAATGTAAGCTGTCACATGGTTGTTAGTCACATGATAATGGTTGTCATATGTTAAAGTCACATGTTTTATTACCCAGAGAGCACCAGGTGACCAGATGACCGGAAGCTAGCCTATGGGTTCCTTGCACAGCCCCCTTTATAAGGAAGGAAGGAGCTGCAATCTCTCTCTCTCTTTGTCATCTTTGTCTGCTGTCACTATCTTCAGTCAACTCAAGTCAGTTATACTCAGCGTGGCTGTGCAGGGGTCTGTCAAGTCACTGCAAGTCCCAGCAAGCTGCAAGGTCGCTTGTGTTACTGGTCACCTCTCTGGGAACCTTACTACCCTGTAAAGACTGTTAGACCTCTTTAACTTCAGTAAAGCTACCGTTAACCTTAACCTGGCCTTGGACTATTATTTACCCCTGCCTAACCTAGGAGTAACGGGATTACCTTCGGGTGGTTACATAGGCAAACCATGCCCTGGCATCACGAACACTAAGGGGTTAACACCATCTACCCGAATATGTCACTACAAGCATGTACAGTGCAGTCCTCCCTGCATGGCTCTATGTATATGGGTAAAGGACCTGCAAGACATTTGACCGCCTAAGTCACATGACCTTGCAGCTCTCGCAATGATCTCAGTTCACAGAAGAAGATGGGGAAGACAGGCAAGCTGTGCAAGTAATGTCTATACACCCCAAAAGGGCCCAAAACCCTATTCAGGGACCCTCCTAAAACATCTGGGAAGTGAATCATAATAAACTGTATGCTAATGGGTACGTTCAAATGAAGATTACTCAGGGTACTAAACACCCTAGGGTTACCAACTTAATCTTTAATAATATATTGATAGGTACTATAGTATTCTATCTTCCTCAGGAGGTTGTGCTATATTATATTACTTGCATGGAGCCTACCCCTTTTTATACAATAGGTCCCACTTGATATTTTTCATATATGTAAATAACTGCAGCGCATCATAGACAGTATTACACGTGGGGCTAAAACTAGGGCTTGTTATCCCCTTATTTATTTGACATATGTTAATATATATGGTCACATAGAGTCATCATATACCCCCTGTCTTATCATGTATATAATATAATACATAATACATATAATAGCACTTAGTTATACATTGGAATCATTCCTAATAGTTAGAGGTGTTACCCTTATATACATTGTATTGCCCGAATATGGGTGACAGTTGCGGCAGCATAAGGTTTCTAGCTGGCCTTTGTGTTGTTGTGCAGTGGCCATGGTGTGACACAATTTTTGTCCATTGCGTACTAGTGTTATTGATGCTACTGGTCTGTAAATAGTGGGGGTTTTAATAACAGTATGATGATATTATTAATTCACTGCAGGAGTAATATTTCATCCTGGTGTGGAGGGAATATTTTATTTATTTATTTTAAACCTTAACCCTTGAGAAATTGCTGTATGCACCCCTGGTGAGCGGCAGTGCATGCACTGTATGCTTCGCCACCTTCATAAATTCAGTAATGGTGTATGGGCACTAAGCCTTCATCATCATCATCTGGGGTAGATTTAGGTGGTGTATGGGCACTAGGTCTTCATCATTTTCTGGGGGGGCTTTAGGTGGTGTATGGGCACTAGGTCTTCATCATTTTTGGGGGGACTTTAGGTGGTGTATGGGCACTAGGCTCTCATCATTTTGGGGAGGGGGGCTTTAGGTGGTGTATGAGCACTAGGCTCTCATCATTTTGGGGAGGGGGGCTTTAGGTGGTGTATGGGCCCTAGGCCCTATTTATCTCTGCTCCTGTATGTACTGAGCAGTGGGGCATTCATTGTAAATCTAATTTCTCAGTAAATATTTGCTGGGTATTTAGTATGCATTGGCACTTATGCTCCCTACAGATAAGCGTATTTCATGTGCATTTTGGCATAAGTGATGAATTTAAAGTGCCACACAAAACATTTAGGCATTGTTTGTGTGACCCAGCAGCATAATTAATCTAACCTTATGAAAACTGGACAAACGAGTGCTGAGCACTGAGATTGGGGGTGGGGTGGGGGGGTTAAAGCATCAGCACTCAAAGTGCCTATGACAGCATAAACTGAACACAGGCCTGATTTATATGCTTATTAATAAAGATACATATTTAAATGTATTGTTGATTATCGACTGGGTTGTCTAAGGCTGGCAAATATTCTTTATCTTGCTGTGCCATATCAATTAAAAGTTTGTCAGTCGATAGTATGTAATGGTGCTTGAGAAGTGAAGTGTTCTTTTTACCATAATTAGAGTGTACATGTTAAGTATGTTTATTTCTATCAGTTCTTACCTGCATAATTACAATTACATTAATTTGGCTAGTATATGCCGCCATTTACTCTTAGATGAGGGTCCAACTGCTGGGACTCCCACTAATCAATACAATCCATGCACTGTAGTAGTAAAGCTCATGAAATGTTGCACGTTCTTCACTACCAGCCCTATTCAGTACCTAGTAGGCACCACGCCAAGTATGTAACCACAGCATCCACACCACATTTGACATGTCAAAGAAGACATGTCATACTGAATCATAGAAAGCCCCTTTAACCCCTTAAGGATCAAGCCCATTTTCACCTCAAGGACCAGAGCGTTTTTTGCACATCTGACTACTGTCACTTTAAGCATTAATAACTCTGGAATGCTTTTACTTTTCATTCTGATTCCGAGACAGTTTTTTCGTGACATATTCTACTTTATGGTAGTGGTAAATTTTCGTTCATACTTGCATCATTTCTTGGTGAAAAATTCAAAAATTTGATGAAAAAATTGAAATTTTTGCATTTTTCTAAATTTGAAGCTCTCTGCTTGTAAATAAAATAGACATTCCAAATAAATTATATATTGATTCACATATACAATATGTCTACTTTATATTTTCATCATAAAGTTGACATGTTTTTACTTTTGGAAGACATCAGAGGGCTTCAAATTTTGAGCAGCAATTTTTCACAAAATTTTCAAAATCTGAATATTTCAGGGACCAATTCAGTTTTGAAGTGGATTTGAAGGGCCTTCATATTAGAAATACCCCACAAATGACCACATTATAAAAACTGCACCCCTCAAAGTATTTAAAACGACATTCAGTAAGTGTGTTAACTCTTTAGGTGTTTCACAGGAATAGCAGCAAAGTAAAGGAGAAAATTCAAAATCTTCATTTTTTACAATCGCATGTTCTTGTAGACCCAGTTTTTGAATTTTTACATGGGGTAAAAGGAGAGAAATCTTCTTAAAATTTGTAACCCAATACCTCTTGAGTAAGGAAATACCTCATATGTGTATGTCAAGTGCTCTGTGGGTGCACTACAAGGCTCAGAAGGGAAGGTGTGACAATGGAATTCTGAAATGGTTTTTGGGGGGCATTGTCCCATTTAGAAAGCCCCTATGGTGCCAGGACAGCAAAAAAAAAAAAAAAAAAACCATGGCATACTATTTTGGAAACTACACCCCTTAAGGAATGTAACAAGCAGTACAGTAAGCCTTAACACCCCACAGGTGTTTGATAAATGTTCATTAAAGTGGGATGTGAAAAGGAAAAATTTGATTTTTTACACTAAAATACTGGAGTTACCCCAAATTTTTCATTTGCACAAGTAGTAATAGGAGAAAATGTCCCCGTAAATTTGTAAATACATTTCTTTGCAGTAAGGACATACCGTATTTTTCGCCCTATAGGACGCACCAGCATATAAGACGCACCCAATTTATAGGTGCAAAATCTAAAAAAATACAGATTTTGAACCCAATAGTGGTCTTCAACCTGCGGACCTCCAGATGTTGCAAATTTTATGTCTGATATTTGGCTTTGTTTGTACCCCATAATTGTAAGCGCTGCAGAATCTGTAGGCGCTATATAAAGAAATAAAAAAAACTACAACTCCCAGCATGCTGGGAGTTTTAGTTTTGCAACATCTGGAGGTCCGCAGATTGAAGACCACTGCATAGGAGGTAATACTCACCTGTCCCTGCCGCTCCGGACCCGTCACCGCTGCCCTGGATGTCGCTCCATCGCTGTCGCCGTGTCCCTGTCGCTCCGGAACGTCTCTGCTGCCAGCCGGGTATTTTCGCTATCCGTCGCCGCCATCATATCGTTACCCATAAGCCCAGAATACAATCAGGCTTGAGGACCATTGTTGTGGTACCTCGCACAGGGACAGGTGAGCTGCCGTTACCATGAACAGTGGTCAGCATAAGAACATCCCTCTTATCCTTATACCTGACCAGCAACAGGTTTTCATGGGTAAAGGCACGGGACTCATTTTTGCGCATAGGTGTCTTAACAACATTTTGAGGGAGGCCTCTCTGGTTCTTCCGCACGGTCCCACAAGCGGACGTGGATCTGGTGGCAAGGGATGTGAAGAGAGGGATTCTGGTATAAAAGCTGTCCAGGTACACGTGGTAACCCTTATCCAGCAATGGGTGCACAAGGTCCCAAATGATTTTCCTGCTAACACCCAGAGTGGGGGGACATTCTGGAGGTTCAATACGGGAATCTCGTCCCCCTTATACTCTAAACTTGTAATGTACCCGGAGGTACGAGGGAATATACTGGCGGAAGATGAGTCTCCCCTTAAAACTGATAAGAGACTCATCTACGGAGAGCTCCCTGAGGGCTACGTAGGCCTCCAAAAATTTGGCCCCAGAGTGATCTATGACCAGCCTCTCTTTGTAAAGCCGGTCATAGGTTGGATCACTTCGGGGGGACATGCCGCATTATCAGCGTAATGCAGGCATTTCTGGATGGCCTCAAACCACCTCCGTGCCATAACCATACTGTAAAGCGGGGTCTGGTATAGGATGTTCCCGCTCCAATACTGCCTGACACTTGGTTTTTTGACCAGGCCCATATGCGACCCATTGTGTGTGCGGGGAAGTAAGTAGTGTGTGTGCTTGGTGTATACTTTATATATAAAGGTGTGTGATTATAACTCACACACCTTTATATGTGAGAAAATAAATGCTGCAGCCCCCAAAAAATGGGGGCCAAATGCAGCACCCTGAACCCCTAATAGGGCCCGGGTCATGCTGAAAAATCTGGGGCGGACCCTTGAGGACCTATTAGGGGGTCGGGGGGTGGATTTTTTTTTATTTTTATTTTTTATTTTTTTTAAACCCCCCCCCCCCCCGGGCGTATGCAAGGGATGCCTGCTGCACGGGGCATATGCACGGGATTCCTGCTGATAGATATCAGCAGTCATCCCGGTCCCCGCCCAATGCGCAGCAGGGACCGAAATTCCCACAGGCGTACAGGTACGCCCTTGGTCCTTAAGTACCAGGGAGCAAAGTGGTTAAAGGGATATATCGGGACCAGAAAATATTGTCCAATGAGGCATTGTTTAGTACTATATTAATATACTTCTATTTATCTATTGTAAGCCCTTCCTGTACCACAGTCTACTCATGCTAACCCCCCTCCCCCACCCCATCATGAAGATTAATACTCAACTATGCTGTATAGATTTATTGGACAGTTTTTTTTTAAAGGAAATTTGTCATCAGTGTCACCTGCACTAACCTGTCGGTACACCAAGGTTGTACATGTGACACTGATGACAACCAGACTTACCTGGTCCCATTCTGTACTGTGGCTTTTCAGCAATCTTCTGCCATATCTTTCATCTGGGCCCGACTTGGAACATGGGCGGAGCTTAGTGACATCACCACTGCTTTTTGCTAGCAGCAGGACCCAGCAGAGAACAGCAACGGTGAAGTAATTAAGCTCCACCCATGCTCCAAGTCAGGCCCGGAGCGGAAGATACCAAAGAGGATAGCCGGAGCATTACCTCAGCATGGAATGGGACCAGGTAAGTATCACTGTCATTAGTGTCACCTGCACTACCTGTCTGTAGTAACAGATTAGTGCAGGTGACACTGATGACAGATTTTCTTTAATACCTCCCTAACTCATGGAACTATTAAGTTAGATCGTGTAACATCGCTGAGCGTATAACATCGTATTTAAGAATCTACACTGTAGGTAACACGCCTGTATATGAATCCTATTTCAAATGCTGAATATAAGACAGGTAAGTAAAATTTGGAATTGATTATCCCTCCCCCAGTGAACCTTTGGTTGTAGACCATATCCTTCTAGGATACAGACCAATAAGTATCTAAATGTGCAATAATGCCATTATACTAACTTCAAAGATTTGTGCTTAAAAGCCAAGTACAGATGGAGCTTTATAAACAGAAGAGGCACAGTACCCTCTAGCTCCTGGTTTTTGTTTGTGTTCCTTTCCCATGAGCATATAAGTGGTACCCTCAGTCATACACTAGCTCTTCACTAGGAGAAAGGTTGGCACATCAAAAAAGGTCCTATTCTGTACCCATTCATCCATGACACTCTCCTCTCGTCTCCAGACTTATAGACCAAGCAATCAGTTTTCATACTGATTTCTTAACAGTTATACGAGTCTCGAAGCAATCCAATTTATGACAACGCTGGTTTGTCATTCTCATTTCTCTTTTTCCATTTGAGAGTTTGCCTATTTAAAAAGTAGAGTCCCCCTCCCTTTCATTGCTCTTGCAAGTTTCCTTCACAAACACCCAATTGTCACTGCCAATTAGTGTATTGTTAGCATACACAATGGCGTTACTGTAGCCAGTGGATGGTCTGCTTTTGTGCTTCTCCAGTCGGCCGTGGGGGCAGTCAAGATGCATTTAGTACTGAGCATAACATGGACAGAAAATGCCATCAGAAAACTAAGAAAAAGAAAGAGAAAAGGGGGAGGAGGTAGATGGGTGTTTGAGGAGGACCGGGAAGAAGCATGAATGCTATTCAAGTGTTAGCCCAACTCGGTGAAAGGGCCAATGTGCAGACCTTACATAGAAAACTTTTTTTTCAAATACAAAGGCAAGCTTGGCCATAGCAGTAATTAGTGCTCTAACTGTGCTATGTCCACTGTGCCTGCAATACCAATTGTCCCCATGTTTACACTCCCTCCCGCCAATCAAAGAACGGGAATGGCTCCACTTTTCTTTTGCCTCAGCAGTCTATGGCTTTTCATTCACATACTTTATGACTGTTTCGCCATTCTAGACTTTAACCCCTCAATGTACAAATAATATAGTTATTATGCGTTGAGTAACCTAAAGAGAAGAACATGACCAGTGTTGTAATGTAATCATGAAGTGGGCACTGAATTGCTGGCACATTTATATAAGCAGACCATACCCTCTAAATACATGCCTGAACTTCATTTATGTTTTGGTGGACTATTTATAGATAGGCTTACTAATAGTTATTAAAGACTTATCTGTTGGATAGGCCATCATCATGAGAACATTGTAGGTCTATTTTCTGGGATAAGCACAAAATTAAAGGGGTAATGTTTTAATGCCACTTCCATTCACATACTATGGGTGACATTGCAGTACGTTATACTTACTTTGCAGAATATAGACACAATAATTGATATCATTAATAAATGCTGTGTATTTCGCTTTTCATTGTCATAAAAATTTGCAACTTTTTAGAGATGTTCATCGCAAGCTTTTTGAAAAAGTCTGTATTATGTGACAAATTTATGAAATGTGACCTTTCAAACTGTATTACACAAATATAACATTGTGATGCCACCCAGGGGTTGGTTTATTTGCAAGCTTAAAGCAAGGGATGGTGTAATATATGGTTTATGATAGGCTTCTATCAGTGCACAGACCATGCAATATAGGAGGTGTCCAACAAATGATAAATTACACAGTAAAGGGGTACTCCGCTTTAAACATCTTTGGATAGGGGATAAGATGTAATATCATGGGGGTCCCGCCACTGGGGACCCCGCGATCTCCGATGCAGCACCCCTGTCATTCTGTGCATGGAGCGAATGCCCAATAACTAGTGATGCAAGCCACCATGTCCCCTCCATTCACGTCTATGGGAGGAGGCGTGACGGCTAAGTACTAGCCGTCATGCCCACTCCCATAGACATGAATGAAGGGGGCGTGGTGTGACGTGACGGACGCAGAAGCTGCAAGCTTCCATGTTCCAGGTGCCGCCGCAGCCGGCCCAGAGATCGCGGAGGTCCCGCTGCTGAAACTCCGCTCCATGCCCTATAGCTAGCAATGCAAGCCGCCACACCCCCTCTATTCATGTCTATGGGAGGAGGCTTGACTAGCCATCACGCACCCTCCCATAGACATGAATCGAGGGTGTGTGATGTCACGGACGCGGAAACTGCAGGCTTCCATGTCCTGGACACTGCCGCTGCTGACCTGGAGATCGCGGGGGTCCTGCCGCTGTGGATAAGGGATAAGATGTTTCCAATGGAGTACCCCTTTAAGCAAAGTGTTAGCAACAAGAAACTGAATAGATGATAAATTCCCCACATGTGTAACATATATGTCGGTAGAGAATGGTCATAGAGTTTGCAAATGGGACACTATTAACTGAGCACTTTAAAGGGGTACTCTGGTGTAAAACTTTTTTTTTTTTTTTAAATCAAAATCCCCATAGCAAACATATGCTGCTCTGGACAGTTCCTAAAATGGACAGAGATGTCAGCAGAGAGCACTGTGCTCGTGATGTCAGCAGAGAGCACTGTATTCCAAAAAGAAAATAATTTCCTATGTAGTATTCAGCAGCTAATAAGTACTGGAAGGATTAAGATTTTTTAATAGAAGTAATTTACAAATCTGTTTAACTTTCAGGCACCAGTAGCAAAAAAAAAAAAAAAATGTTTTCCACCGGAGTACCCCTTTAAGTTGGAGTTTTAGGTCTTTCCTTCAGTGTATTAAAGCGCAACTGTCATGACATCTGGGTGCAATAACCTGCACACAACCTTTGTACTGTGTGCAGGTGGTGTGTATAGCAATGTTTTTACCTAATGTTTGCAGGCTTTCATGACCCCAAAAAATGCTTTTGATCACAGCCACTGACGGTCACATAGGCGTGGCACAAGGTAAGTGATGCCCCGCCGCCACGCCCACTCCCTGTATGTCAGCGCTGGATCAGCTGTGTGATTGACACACAGGTCCCAGCGCATGCGCCCTTCAGCTCACCTTTTTTGGCTGGTTATTATACTCTTGCCCGTTATCTATTTTTTTCTCTCTGGTGGAGACGTTCGTGCAAGCAGGACAGTTCCCGATACTAGGGGCAGAGAGGAAGTGCGCTCTCTGCACCTACAACTGCGCAGACGCACTGAGGAGGAAGATGGCGGTGAGAGCAAGTGCTCGCTGGGGGAGCGCATGTTGGATAAGCTGAAGGAGGCATGCGCTGGTTAATCACACAGCGGTCCCAGCGCTGACATACAGGGGTGTGCGTGGTGGCGGCGGGGCATTGCGTACCTCGCGCCATGCCTATCTGACCGTCAGTGGCTTTGATCAAAAGCATTTTTTGGGGTCATGAAAGCCTGCAAATATTAGGTAAAAACATTGCTATACACAACACCTGCACACAGTACAAAGGCTGTGTGCAGGTTATTGCACCCAGATTTCATGACAGCTGTGCTTTAAATTCTTTAACCTTACAAAATGAACATTGTTATTAATGGTAAATAACCTAAACTGTTGCAATGTACCAATTTACCCAGCAATGCAATGAACTGTTAAATCAATAGTGTAAATTAACATATCTACATATACAGGAGTTGGACAGAATAACTAGGACACCCATATTTTTACAAGTTAAACATATCCTGACACAATGCCATCACAAGTATCGTAGCTTATATCACTATTGATAAACTTTATGGGGGAGATTTATCAAAACCTGTGCAGAGGAGAAGTTGCCCATAGCAAACAATCAGATTGCTTCTTTCATTTTTCAGAGGACTTTTTAAAAAAAGAAACAAGCTATCTGATTGTTGCTATGAGCAACTGGTCAACTTTTCTTCTGCACAGACTTTGATAAATCTCCCGCTATAACTTTATTTCTGCAGTTCTGAAAATCTGATTATGTATCTTTATTTGTTTTTTGGGGCATGATATGTCAGACTTGACAGAGTTTCAAAGGGAATTTATTGTTAGTGCCCATCTTGTAGAAGCACCTGTGACATAAGTTGCTGAGTTCATGTGTGTTGAGGTCTACTGTATTCTTGATTACATCTAAGTATGCAAAGACCGGCAAAACATTTGCCGACTGAAGTAACTGTGACTGAAAGCTTTGCTTAGCATAAAGAAATCCTAAAAAAAAAAAACATAAGGACGCTCCATGGTGAAGAAAGGTGCAAAATGAAAACATGTAAGGGTTACTTATCGGATCAAGTTGTGTAAGGCCCAGCACAACTCTAAACAACACATGTAAAGACAATTAGATCCGTTTACAGCTTTTCCTGATGTCCCACACAACATGCATAAAATAAACAACTTCTCCAAGCTTTAGGAAATAAACAGTTACTTTATATCTATTTTATTGTAGTTATACAATGCATTTCCAGGTCGGCCTAACCTCTTCATTAGGCATATACAAACTAGATACAAACACATGGGTATATAGCAAAACAAGATCCTCGCACCTGCTTGGACTGTAAGGGTTCATCTGAGTTTAAAGGATTTGGGCTTGTAACATTTCATAGGAATTCTACGGATGTTTCATAGTAGTGGATTACTGATTACGATTAAGAGTATCCAAAGTCCAAAGCTAGCTTACGGGTACCTGAGCATATAAAAAGTGGTTTCATAAATTACTATAATGAGTAGAGATGAGCGAACTGTTGAAAATTCGATTCGGCCATTTAGCCGAATTTTTCGATAAAATTAGGTTCGATATGAATTTATTTGCGGCAAATCTATTTTAAATAGGTTATTTCTGGCCTACAGAGAGCCTGCTATTCAGTATGACATGCAGATTACAGGCATCACTTTTAGAATCACTGCCGCAGAGGGGCACAATAACAGAACCTGGAGGTGGCATCAGTATGAGGAGACCAATAGTGGATGAATGACACAGCATGGAGGTGTTGGCAGCATTAGGAGACCATATAGTGGCTGAATGACACAGTGTGGAGGTGTTGGCAACATGAGGAGACCATATAGTGGCTGAATGACACAGCTTGGATGAGGCTGAAGCATGAGGAGACCATATAGTGGCTGAATGACACAGCGTGGAGGTATTGGCAGCATGAGGAGACCATATAGTGGCTGAATGACACCTCCTGGAGCTGGCAGCAGCATGAGTAGACACTAGAGCTTCACAATCTCTAAGATTAAAAGATGAATTCTCAAATTTTAACTGAAGATTTTGGGTAGCTAGTGCTACCATAACAACATTGTTATTCCCAGACCTAGGCCCAGCAGCATCAGTAAACCATATATTGCCTGAATGACACAGCGTGGAGTTGGCTGAAGAATGAGGAGACCATATAGTGTCTGAATGGCACAGCCAGGAGTTGGCAGCAGCATGAGTAGACACTAGAGCTTCACAATCCCTAAGATTAAGAGATTAATTCTGAAATTTAAACTGAAGATTTTGGGTAGCTAGTGCTACCATATCATAATGTTTATTCCCTGACCCAGGCCCAGCAGCATCAGTAAACCATATATTGCCTGAATGACACAGCCTGGAGTTGGCTGAAGCATGAGGAGACCATATAGTGGCTGAATGGCACAGCCTGGAGGTGGCTGAAGCATGAGGAGACCATATAGTGGCTGAATGGCACAGCCTGGAGGTGGCTGAAGCATGAGGAGACCAAATAGTGTCTGAATGGCCCAGCCTGGCAGAAACATGAGGAGATCATTGAAACGTAAGAATTTTAAATATAAATAATACGATTTTTTAATTGAAATTGAGGGTTTTGAAATTGAATTTTTAACTCCCAAGTTTTAGTGTCCCGGGCCTGGGCATGTGGGTACAAAGGACAAAATCTAACAAGGAGTAACATGTCCCATGGCAGCACAGTGATAGAGCCTGGAGGTGGCATCAGTAGGAGGAGACCATATAGTGGCTGAATGGCACAGCCTGGAGTTTGCTGAAGCATGAGAAGAGACCATATAGTGGCTGAATGAGACAGCCTGGAGGTGGCATCAGTATAAGGAAACCATATAGTGGCTGAATGACTGCCTGGAGTTTGTAGCAGCATGGGGAGACCATATAGTGTCTGAATGGCACAGCCTGGAGTTGGTGGCATATGAGGAGGCATCAGTATAAGGAGACCATATAGTGGCTGAATGACTGCCTGGAGTTTGTAGCAGCATGGGGAGACCATATAGTGTCTGAATGGCACAGCCTGGAGTTGGTGGCAGATGAGGAGACAATAGGGCCTCACAATATCTAAGAATAAAAGATGAATTTTGAAATTTCCATTGAAGATGTATGGTACCTAGTGCTACCATAAACATATATAGGTACATATATATATATATATATATATATATATATATATATATATATGTCCTAGGCCCAGCAGCATCAATAAACCATGTAGTTGCTGAAGGACACAGACTCTCCACCATATTGAAACCTCGCTACCGGCACAAAATGAGGGCCTTTTTTACACCCACTGAGAGGGAGGACAAAATGACCTACTACAGAGAGATCTTACGTAGTCAGTTGGCTGATGCCTATCGGTGCCGTTGTCCATCCACTAGCAGGTCTTACTCGGGGGTCCTCTGCGCTCACCTTCCACTGCCATGGCTGTTGGGGAGGGGTGGGGTGGCAGGAGCAGTACCAGCTACATCAGCAGCAGCCTGAGTCTACAGTTGCTGATGAGTACCTTTCTTCACCTGCATAGTGAAGCAACTCATCAGCAGCGGGTAGACATGGAGCAGGACCTGAACCAGCAGGTGGTGGCATACCTTGACATGGCCATGCCAACAAACCTTGAAGATCCGCTGGACTTCTGGGCAGCCAAACTTGATTTATGGCCGCAACTAGCAGAGTTTGCCCTCGAAAAGCTGTCCTGCCCAAGCAGTAGTGTTCCATCAGAGTGGGTGTTTAGTGCGGCGGGGGCCATAGTCACCCCAAGGAGAACTCGTCTGTCCACGAAAAATGTGGAGAGACTGACCTTTGTGAAGAGGAATCAGGATTTCCCCCCACCAATGTCAGATGCATCAGAGTAGATTGACCGTGGTGCTACACCAACACTTCACAAATATGGATAGTGCCAAGCAGATTTAACCCCTTAAGGACTCAGCCCATTTCGACCTTAAGAACTCAGACCTTAAGACAATTTTATTTTTACATTTTCGTTTTTTCCTCCTCCCCTTCAAAAAATCATAACTCTTTTATATTTTCATCCACAGACTAGTATGAAGGCTTGTTTTTTGCGAAACCAGTTGTCCATTGTAATGCCATCACTCACTTTATCATAAAATGTATGGCGCAACCAAAAAAAACTACTATTTGTGTGGGGAAATTAAAAAGAAAACCGCAATTTTGCAAATTTTGCAAATTTTGGAAGGTTTTGTTTTCACGTCGTACAATTTATGGTAAAAATGACATGTCTTTTTTATTCTCTGGGTCAATACGATTAAAATGATACCCATGATTATACACTTTTCTATTACTGTTGCGCTTAAAAAAAATCGCAAACTTTTTAACCAAATTAGTAAGTTTAAAATCCCCCTATTTTGAAGACCTATAACTTTTTCATTTTTCCGTATAAGTGGTGGTATGAGGGCTCATTTTTTGCGCCGTGATCTGTACTTTTTCTTAATATCATATTTTCTTATACAAAACTTTTATTACATTTTTTATAAAAAAATTTTTGGAATAAAATGTTATAAAAAAAGCAGCTATTGTGGACTACACACGCGGCGATACCAAATATGTATATAAAATAATTTTTTTACACTTTTTGGGGGGAAAATAGGGAAAATGGGACAATTTACGTTTTTATTGGGGGAGGGGGTTTTTCAAATTTTTTTAACTTTATTTTTTTACTTTTATTTTTACACTTTAAAAGTCCCCATAGGGGACTATTTAAAGCAATCACTCGATTGCTAATCCTGTTCAGTGCTGTGTATAGGACATGGCACTGATCAGGTTTATCGGTGATCTTCTGCTCTGGTCTGCGGGAAGGCAGATCAGAGCAGAAGACTCCCGGAAGGCAGCGGAGCCAGGTGAGGGGACCTCCGTCTGCCGTGCAGGATGATCGGATCGCCGCGATGCTGCAGATGCCGTGATCGGTATTGATCACGGCATCTGAGGGGTTAATGGGGGACATCCGCGGGATCGCGGGTGTCCGCCATTACCGGCGGGTCCTTGGCTGTGATCCACAGCCGGGACCTGCCGCGCATGATGCCGGCATCGCTCCGATGCCCGCAGTTATGCTCAGGACGTAAATGTACGTCCTGGTGCGTTAAGTACCACGTCACCAGGATGTACATTTACGTCCTGCGTCGTTAAGGGGTTAAGGCACTGCTCCCCAGTAACAAACATCCAGCCACCTTCAACACTGGGTACTGGTATTGCCACCCACCGTCATTTTCAGGACTCCTGATGCTGCTGCTACCTCCAGGCTGTTTCATTCAGCCACTATTTTGTCTCCTTATGCTTCTGCCAACTCCAGGCTGTGCCATTCAGCCACTATATGGTCTCCTCATGCTTTGGCCACCTCCAGGCTGTATCTTTCAGACACTATATGGGCTCCTTATGCTTTCCCCACCTCCAGGCTGTGTCATTCAGCCAATATATTGTTTTTGATGCTGCTGGGACTGTCTTGAATATTACCTAAAAAAAATTATGGTAGCACTAGCAAACATACATGCTCAATAGAGATTTCAACATTGATCTTTTAATGTTAGGGGTTGTGAAGCCCTTTTATGTACGCATCCTGCTACCTGATCCAGACTGTGTGTTTCAGGAACTACTTGGCTTACTGATGCTGCTGGGCCTTTGCCTAAAAATGTTTGATGTTAACACTAGCTAACATACATCTTCTATACAGATTTCAATATTCACCTTTTGATGTTAGGGATTATTAAGCCCTCTTGTGTACTTCTGTTGCTGCCTGATCCAGGCTGTGTGTTTCAGCAACTATATGGTTTAGTGATGCTGCTGGGCCTGTGCCTAAAAATTTTTGATGTTAGAACTAGCTAACATACATCTTCTAAACAGATTCCAACATTAACATTTCAATGTTAGGGGTTGTGAAGCCCTCTTATAAACTCATGCTGATGCCTGCTCCAGGCTGTGTGTTTCAGGAACTACTGTGCTTAGTGATGCTGCTGGGCTTGGGCCTTAATTTCTTTGATGATAGCTTAAGGTAACATACCTCTCCAATAGAGATTTCAACATTGATCTTTCAATCTTAGGGGTTATGAAACCCTCTTGCGTACTGCTGCTGCCTGCTCCTGACTGTGTCTTTCAGGAACTACTTGGCTTACTTATGCTGCTGGGCTTGGGCCCTAAATTTTTGGATGTTAGCACTAGCTCATATACATGCTTAATTGAGATTTCAACATTGATCTTTCAATATTCTTAGGGGTTGTGCACCCCTCTTGTGTACTCATGCTGCTGCCTGCTCCTGTCTGTGTCATTCAGCAACTACATGGTTTAGAGATACTGCTGGGCCTAGGACATTACCTATATATGTTTATCGTAGCACTAGGTACCATACATCTTCAATGAAAATTTCAAAATTCTTCTTTATTCTTAGAGATTGTGAGGCCCTATTGTCTCCTCATCTGCCCCAAATCCAGGCTGTGCCATTCAGACAGTATATGGTCTCCTCATGCTTCAGCCAACTCCAGGCTGTGCCATTCAGCCACTATATGGTCTCCTCCTACTGATGCCACCTCCAGGGTCTGTCATTGTGCTGCCATGTGGCATGTGACTCCTTATTGGGTTTGGTCCTTTGTACCCACACCAGCCCAGGACACTAAAACTTGGTAGTTAAAGTTAAGTTCCATTTCAAAATCCTCAATTTCAATTTCAAAATCTGAAATTTCTATTTAAAATTCTTCTATTTTAATGGTCTCCTCATGCTTTTGCCAACTCCAGGCTGTGTAATTCAGGCAATATATGGTTTACTGATGCTGCTGGGCCTGGGTCTGGGAATAAAATCTTTTGTTATGGTAGCACTAGCTACCCAATACCTACAGTTTAAAGGGGTTCTCCGGTGCTTAGACATCTTATCCCCTATCCAAAGGATAGGGGTTAAGATGCCTGATCGCGGGAGTCCCGCCGCTGGGGACCCCCGGGATCTTGCACGCGGCACCCCGTTTGTAATCAGTCCCCGGAGCGTGGATAGGGGATAATATGTCTAAGCACCGGAGAACCCCTTTAAATTTCATACTTTGTCTTTTTTTAGGGATTGTTAAGCGCTGGGGTCTCCTCATGCTTCAGCCAACTCCAGGCTGTGTCATTCAGCCACTATATGATCTCCTCCTACTGATGCCACCTCCAGGCTCTGAGATTGTGCTGCCATGTGACATGTGACTCCTTGTTAGATTTGGTCCTTTGTACCCACATGACGGGGCCCGGGACACTAAAACTTGGGAGTTAAAAGTTCCATTTCAAAATCCTCAATTTCAATTTCAAAATCTTAAATTTCGATTTAAAATTCTTATATTTCAATGGTCTCATCATGCCTTTGCCAACTCCAGGCTGTGTCATTCAGGCAATATATGGTTTACTGATGCTGCTGTGCCTGGGTCTGGGAAAAACATCTTCTGTTATGGTAGCTTCGGTTTAAATTTAAAACGTTGTCTTTTTTTCTTAGGGATTGTGAAGCTCTGGTGTATACTCATGCTGCTGCCAACTCCTGGCTGTGCCATTCAAACTCTTTATGGTCTCCTCATGCTTCAGCCAACTCCAGGCTGTGTCATTCAGGCAATATATGGTTTACTGATGCTGCTCGGATTGGGTCTGGGAAGAAAAATTTTGCTATGGTAGCACTAGCTACCCAAAATTTTTGGTTTAAATTTCAGAACTCATTTTATAATTCAAAGGATTGTGAAGGCCTAGTGTCTACTCATGCTGCTGCCAAATCCTGGCTGTGCCATTCACCCACTATATGGTCTCCTCATGCTTCAGCCAACTCAGGCTGTGTCAGCCAGGCAATATATGGTTTACTGATGCTGCTGGGCCTGGGAAGATTTTTGTTATGGTAGCACTAGCTACCTAAAAATCTTCGGTTTAAATTTCAGAATTCATCTTATAATCTTAGGGATTGTGAAGGCCAAATGTCTACTCATGCTGCTGCCAACTCCTGGCTGTGCCATTCAGCCACTATATGGTCTCCTCATTCTGCCAACACCTCCACGCTGTGTCATTCAGCCACTATATGGTCTCCTCATGCTTCCAACACCTCCTCGCTGTGCCATTCAGCCACCATATGGTCTCCTAATACTGATACCACCTCCAGGCTCTGTTATTGTGCCGCTCTGCGGCAGTGATTCTAAAAGTGATGCCAGTAATCTGCATGTCATTCTGAATAACAGTATTATTTCACTAACCCAGCACACTCCATATGCGTTTTAGAACACAGCAAAGGGTTCTACACCCATATTGAGGCTCTCTGTAGGCCAGAAATAGCCATTTTTAATATAGGATTGCCGTGAATGAATTCGGCTCTAAACAAATTTTTTCGAAAAATTTGGCGAATCGGCTTAATCTAATTTTTCAAAAGTTCGCTCATCTCTAGCTACAAGCCTGTTTCACAGTCACCCACTTTCTCTGGCCTCAACACACGTCATCTTTGGGAAACATTTAACCTGGAAATCCAAGATAACGTATTTGGGAGGAGACCATTATTCTAAGTGCAAAATTAAAGCCAAGTAAAATATACAAAAAAGCACATAGCAGATAGAACCGGAATATGCGCATATAAAAAATTAAAAAAATTACAATCTCAATCTTTTCACAATCAGCACCTTCTCCTCCTGTAACTCTTTTAGTTCTGAAAATTGTATGTTTGCATCACTATTGTGGTAATTTTTCATGAGATCAATTAATTTTTATTTATTTTTTATTGGATTTTTTAGATTCCCAAGTTGCCAATAAATGTCCCCTATGGCACAATTTGGGGATTAGAAAAAATTGTATTGATGGCCTAGATTTTATTAACCTGTTGGGGACGAAGGGCGTATGCATACGCCCTTGCGTCATGGTACTTAAGGACAAAGGGCGTATATTCCATACGCCCGTGGGAATTTCAGTCCCCACTGCGCGTCAGGCGGGGACCGGGGTGACTGCTGATATCGATCAGCAGGCACCCCGCGCAAATGCCCAGGGAGGGTCATCAGACATCCCCCCCCCCATGTCTATGGTGACCCGGTGACCCGGAATATAAGGGGGATCACGGTTCTCCTATCCCTGCTATTGGTCGCCAGAAGCGATGACCAATAGCAGATCGGGGGGGGGGGGGGGTTAACTTTCGTTTTCCCCATCCTGCCCACCCACAATAGGCGGGGCAGAACGGGGAAACGAAAGAGGACCGGCAGCAGAAGATCCACTTACCCATCTGGAGGCAGCAGGCGACAGTGATCGGCAGGCAGCGACGTCGTGCGGCTAGATCCTACGGAAGCTGGTAAGTTGCCTAGCAACATCTGGAGGGCTACAGTGGTCTCTAACCTGTAGCCCTTCAGATGTTGCAAAACTACAACTCCCAGCATTCTCAGACAGCTGTTTGGGCATGCTGGAATATGTAGTTTAGCAACAGCTGGAGGACTGCAGTTTGAGACCACTATACAGTGGTCTCTAAACTGTATCCCTCCAGATCTTGCAAAACTACAACTCCTAGCATGCCCACATAGCTCTTTGCTGTCTGGGCATGCTGGGATTTGTAGTTTTGCAACATCTGGAGGGTCACAGTTTGGAGATCACTGTGCAGTGGTCTATAAACTGTAGCCATCCAGATGTTGCAAAACTGCAAATCCCAGCATGCCCAAACAGCGAACAGCTGTCTCGGAATGCTGGGAGTTGTAGTTGCGTACCTCCAGCTGTTGCAAAACTACATCTCCCAGTATTCACATTTGGGGGCAAACCTCCACTACAACTCCCAGCATGTACTGACAGACCGTGCATGATGGGAGTTGTAGTTTTTCAACAGCTGGAGGCACACTGGTTGGAAAATACCGAGTTAGGTAACAGAACCTAACTGAAGGTTTTTCAACCAGTGTGCCTCCAGCTGTTGCAAAACTACAACTCCCAGCATGCACGGTCTGTCAGTGAATGCTGGGAGTTGTAGTGGAGGTTTGCCCCCACATGTGAATGTACAGGGTACATTCACACAGGCAGGTTTACAGTAAGTATCCTGCTTAAAGTTTGGGCTGCGGCAAACTTTTAGCCGCAGCGCAAACTCCTAGCGGGAAACTCACCGTAACATGCCAGTGCGAATGTACCCTAAAAACACTACACTACCACATAATAAAGGGTAAAACACAACATATACATTTCCCCCCCCCCCCCCCCCAATAAAAATGAAAAACGTATTGTACGGCAGTGTTTCCAAAATGGAGCCTCCAGCTGTTGCAAAACAACAACTCCCAGCATTTCTGGACAGCCACTGACTGTCCAGGCATGCTGGAAGTTTAGCAACAGCTGGAGACACCCTGGTTGGGAATCACTGGCGTAGAATACCCCTATGTCCACCCCTATGCAATCCGTAATTTAGTCCTCAAATGCGCATGGAGCTCTCTCACTTCAGAGCCCTGTCGTATTTCAAGGAAACAGTTTAGGGTCACATATGGGGTATTTCCATACTCGGGAGAAATTGCACTACAAATTTTGGGGGGCTTTTTCTCCTTTTACCCCTTATGAAAAGGAAAAGTTGGGGGCTACACCTTCCTGTTAGTGTAAAAAAATAAAAAATGTTACACTAACATGCTGGTGTTGCCCCATACTTTTTATTTTCACAAGCAGTAAAAGAAAAAAAAGACCCCCAAAATTTGTAACGCAATTTCTCCTGAGTACGGAAATACCCCATATGTGGGCGTAAAATGCTCTGCGGGCGCACAACAAGGCTCAGGAGTGAGAGCACACCATGTACATTTGAGGCCTAAATTGGTGATTTGCACAGGGGTGGCTGATTTTACAGCGGTTCTGACATAAACGCAAAAACATAAATACCCACATGTGACCCCATTGTGGAAACTACACCCCTCACGGAATGTGACAAGGGGTTGGTGAGCCTTAGCACCCCACAGGTGTTTGAGGAATTTTCATTAAATTTGGATGGGAAAATGGAAAAAAAATGTTTTCACTAAAATACTGGTGTTACCCTATATTTTTTATTTTACAAGGGAAAATAGGAAAAAAGCCCCCCAAAATTTGTAACCTGATTTCTTCTGAGTATTAACATACCCCATATATGGATGTAAAGTGCTCTGCTGGCGCACTACAATGCTCAGAAGAGAAGGAGCGCCATTGGGATTTTGAAGAGAAAATTTGTCCGGAATTGAAGGCCATGTGTGTTTACAAAGCCCCCATAGTGCCAGAACAATGGAACCCCCTCCACATGTGACCCCATTTTGGAAACTACACCCCTCATGTAATGTATTAAGGGGTGCAGTGAGCATTTACACGCCACAGGTGTCTGACAGATTTTTGGAACAGTGGTCCCTGAAAATGAAAAATTAAATTTTTCATTTGCACAGCCCACTGTTCCAAAGATCTGTCAAACGCCAGTGGGGTGTAAATACTCACTGCACCCCTTATTAAATTCCATGAGAGGTGTAGTTTCCAAAATGGGGTCACATGTGGGGGGGTCCACTGTTCTGGCACCACGGGAGGCTTTGTAAACGCACATGGCCCCTGACTACCATTCCAAACAAATTCTCTCTCCAAAAGCTCAATGGTGCTCCTTCTCTTCTGAGCATTGTAGTGCACCAGCAGAGCATTTTACGTCCTAACATGGGGTATTTCCATACTCAGAAGAGGTGGAGTTAAAAATTTTGGGGGGCATTTTCTCCCATTACCTTTTGTAAAAATGGTAAATTTAGGGGAAAAACTTCACTTTAGTGAAAATATTTTTTTTTTCAATTACACATCGGATTTTAACGAAAAGTCATCACCTGTGAGGTGTTAAGGCTCACTGGACCCCTTGTTACATGCCTTGAGGGGTGTACTTTCCAAAATGGTATGCCATGTGTTTTTTGGGCTGTTCTGGCACCATAGGGGCTTTCTAAATGTGACATGCCCCCCAAAAATCATTTCAGCCTAATTTACTCTCCAAAATCTCATTGTTACTCCTTCCCTTCTGAGCCCTCTACTGCGCCCGCAGAACACTTGACATACACATATGAGGTGTTTCCTTAATCGAGAGAAATTGGGTTACAAATTTTGGGGGGCTTTTTCTCCTATTACCACTTTTAAAAATTAAAAAACTGGGTCTACAAGAACATACGAGTGTAAAAAATGAAGATTTTGAATTTTCTCCTTCACTTTGCTGCTATTCCTGTGAAACACCTAAAGGGTTAACAAACTTACTGAATGTCATTTTGGATACTTTGAGGGGTGCAGTTTTTATAATTGGGTCATTTGTGGGGTAGTTCTAATTTAAAGGCCCTTCAAATCCCCTTCAAAACTGAACTGGTCCCTGAAAAATTCAGATTTTGAAAATGTTGTCAAAAATTGGAAAATTGCTGCTGAACTTTGAAGCCCTCTGGTGTCTTCCAAAAGTAAAAACATGTCAACTTTATGATGGAAATGTAAAGCAGACATATTGTATGTGTGAATCAATATATATTTTATACATATATTATTTTTATATATTTATTTTTTTATCAAATTTTTTTGAATGATGCAAGTATTGACGAAAGTATTGACGAAAATTTATAACTACCATAAATTAGAATATGTCACGAAAAAACTATCTCGGAATTAAATTTATAAGTAAAAGCATCCCAGAGTTATTAATGCTTAAAGTGACAGTGGTCAGATTTGCAAAAAATGCTCCCATCCTTAGGGTCAAAATGGGCTCCGTCCCCAAGGGGTTAAACATTTATTCAATAGGTTCACAGAGAAGGGTTACCCTAAGAGAATTTATCCAATGCTTTAACTATGACCCGTTTGTTAAAACAAAAAGATTTAGTAGCTCTGAAGTATAATGGGTCTGTTCCTGAAACTACCTTGATTAGACACAATTTTAATACTAATTTTGTGCTTCAAGAGAAATCAAGGGGAACCTTACTAGACAAAAAGAGACCCCATTTTAAAAGACATTTTATCTACCCACCCTAATATTGCTTTTTGACGATGCATGAGTTTGGGGAATTTAGTTGCAGCACGTCACTTAAAGGGGTACACTTCCCCTAGACATCTCAACCCCCCCCCCCCCCATGATCTCCGGCCCAGTGTTCTGAACATTTATGTTCAGAAGGCCAGCATTGCTAGGCTTTGGTCGGCCATGGTTGTGACGCCCTACTCCATTTATATCTATGGATGGGGGCTTGATGGCTGTGGTAACCAGTCATCTGGCGCAGAGCTGAGTACACTCCATGCAGCAGATTACTGGGGTGCTGGCCTGGAGATCGTGAGGGGTCCCAGCGGCCTGACCCCCTACAATCAGACATCTTATGTCCTATCCTTTGTATAGGGGATAAGATGTCTAGGGGCAAATTACCCCTTTAAAGCCATCCAAAATTATCTGTTTATCTACTCTGGCAGGTGTAAGAAAATATGCCAAAAGAGATGTTCCAATATGATCCACCAGGGCTTTAAATCTCTCCAACTGAATGAAACAAATTAGATAGATTTTTCAGAAATAATATTCATTTAAAGGGGTACTCCACTGGAAAATATTTACATTTTTTTATTTATTTTTTAAATCAACTGGTGCCAGAAAGTTAAAGGAGTAGTCCAGTGGTGATTCAGTGGTGAGCAACTTATCCCCTATCCTAAGGATAGGGGATAAGTTGCAGATCGCGGGGGGTCCGACCGCTGGGGCCCCCTGCAATCTCCTGTACGGAGCCCCGACAGCCCGCGGGAAGGGGGCTTGTCGACCTCCGCACGAGGCGGCGGCCGACACGCCCCCTCAATACAACTCTATGGCAGAGCCGAAGCGCTGCCTTCGGCAATCTCCGGCTCTGCCATAGAGATGTATTGAGGGGGCGTGTCGGCCGCCGCCTCGTGCGGGGGTCGACACCCGCTATCTCGGCGGAGAGCCGGGGCCCCGTACAGAGAGATCGCAGGGGGCCCCAGCGGTCGGACCCCCCCAATCTCAAACTTATCCCCTATCCTTAGGATAGGGGATAAGTTTTTCACCACTGGACTACCCCTTTAAACAGATTTGTAAATTACTTCTATTAAAAAAATCTTAATCCTTCCAGTACTAATCAGCTGCTATGATCCATAGGAAGTTCTTTTCTTTTTGAATTTCCTTTATGTCTGACTCCAGTGCTCTTTGCTGACACCTCTGTCCATTTTAGGAACTGTCCAGAGAAGGATAGGTTTTCTATTGGGATTTGCTCCTACTCTGAACAGTTCCTAAAATGGACAGAGGTGTCAGCAGAGAGCTCTGTGGTCAGGCAGAAAGGAAATTCAAAAAGAAAAGAACTTTCTGTTGATGTGTAGTGTAGCTGATAAGTACTGGAAGGTTTAAAATTTACTAATCTGTTTTACTTTCTGGTACCAGTTGATTTAAAAAAAAAAAAGTTTTCCAGTGGAGTACTCTTTTAACTGGGATAGCACCTATGCAATTTATTTGTTGGAATACCCGTGTAAGCTTCAATAGATGGGCTGCACTGTTCAGATCCCATATGAATAAACATTGATTCAACATAAGCAAAGGATTTCTTTTGCACAGTGCGTCAAAGCATGTTGCTTTTGACACAAAACAAAAATCCTTATCTGTTGAAGCTTACCATTTTGGAAACGATATCCGCTGACAAACCAAATAGATTTCATAGCCTAAGTGACCTTGAGTCTCCAGAGGAACTCAATAAAACTATTTAAAATACACATTGATTTATTGCCGCTAATGTCCCTTTTACTTTTATAAAGTAACACATGAAGCCCTCAGTATTCTCTTCAACCATTTATCTTGTTTGCACTATTTATTTCCAAACATTTGGAGAAGTTGTAAGTTTAAAGTTAGATGCAAGTTTCAAGGGCACTGTTTTTCAACTTCAGTCATGTGTGTATATCTGGAGGTCACCAGATTTAGCCTAATATGTTGACTGCCTAAAACCCACTGTCAAGCATGTATGTTCCTTTATAGTTTGGGGTGCGATATCATGGCACACTTTGATGATTGCCCTCAAGGGTAAAGTAACAGCCAAGAAGTATCTGTCTTTTTTAAGTACTCCATTCTAAGTATTGTTGTTTTTAGATGGAGAAGCAATCTTCCAGGATACCCACACTGCTCTGTACAGTGGATTATGGTTTGCGGAGAATGAAAATCAAATATGCACCTACCTTGGACAGCCCAGTCACCAGACTGGTATATCATTGAACCTATGTGGAACATTCTTGAGAACAAGGTTAGGAATAGATATTCACTATTTCCTTCCATCGAGGACTTAACATCTGTAGTCATTGAAGAGTAGACTAAAATCAACAGAAATATTGTTCATGATTTTTATTTGTCTACCCCACAACATATTTTAGCTGTATTATGTGCACGAGTGGCTTTGGCACCATAATAATAAAAGAAAACGTGTGATCTGTAGTTGGAGTTCTAGTTATTTTGTCCAACCGCTGTATATATGGTATGCAAACACCAGTTTATGATTGAAAATAGATCTTATCTGTTGGTAGGTATTGAATTTTATTTAGCTAGAAAATTAAATGGAGTACATTCTGCATATGTAATCCTTCTTGTCACACTATGACAAAGGTATACACACTGCAAGCAGATGGTTGTATTTATACAATGTCAATATGGCCATAGCAATGAGACCACATTTACTGTGCGTCATAAGCAGGCGCTGAATACTGGAAGCAGGAAGTTGGTAATGGTGTGCTGAACTTTGGACTTTCACAATAGCCCTGAATACTCCTACGCTACATAGTTAAATTGTGTTTTAATTCAACTTCAGGAGCAGTAGATTTTTTTTTTTTTATATTTCCTGTTTCTTTCTTGACAAATAATCTGTATCAGTATCTGGCTTATTCTCACTGCATCTGGCTTAACTGTTTTTACCATATAGGCCAAAGGCTGAGTAGTCATTCAAAATGGCAGCATTGGGGGGCGGGATAGAAATAATGTGATGTTTACTAGTTGCTGTAATAACTCGTCCCAGTCTGGTCATTGATCAGCTGCTGTCGCGACGTCCTAATCTATAAATCCGGAACCAATGACCTCCAAAGTAGGTGGAGTTCCTTCAGGGGCTGAGAATCCACAGGTAGTAGGTAAGAGTAGCAGACGTTTATTCCCAAAATTCAACGCATTCTGCGCCTAGGCGCTTCATCAGGATGCCTGATGAAGCACTTAGGTGCGAAAAACATTGCATTTTGCCAATAAATATCTGTTACTCTTACCTGTTACCTGTGGTCTCTCAGCGCCCAAAGGAATTCCTACTACTTTTGAGGTCATTGGTTCTGATTGTCTATTGTGGAAGACTGCAGTGAGACCTTATACAACGTTCTTTACCTTTGTTGTGTTGGGGTCCGCACAACCAACCTTGGTAAGCGCCCATGCACACAGTCTTTTGCCTTTTTAGTACTGATCTATACATGGGTCTGTCTCTTTGGCCATTCAGATACTTTGTGTGACCACACATGTTCAGCTGGCTATTTAAGGGTGGGTTCACATCACGTTTTCCTGTATGAGGACCGGGAGTGAAAACCTGGCCCTCCCATATCGCAGCCGCCCCCTTCTCATTCATTTGAATGTGCCAACCGGAGTCAAACAGTGACTCCGCTCGGCTCATTTTTGCCCCGTATCCAATTTTCTCACCGGACAGAAAACCGTGGTATGCTGCGGTTTTCAGTCCAGTCAGAAAACCCGGATACGAAGCAAATATGAGCCAACCGGAGTCACTGTTTGACTCCGGTCGGCCTATTCAAATGTATGAGAAGGGGGCTGAGTCCCCGTACTAAGAAAACGTGATGTGAATCCACTCTAATCCTTCAGTGGCAAGTGATCTGTGCTTGTGATAGAACATTGTTTCTGAAGCTAGCTTCCTTATCTTGCTTTCTGCATGCCTCTTAAATACCAGGTATTTTGTGACCCAGCATTTGTCTTAGAATCTTCTCTCTGGTTTTGTGCTTGGCTTATATTTGTCCTCTTGGTTCTGACTCAGCATGTTAACTATCCTGTGTGTTTGTTACCCTTTTTAGTATTCCTGACATTCCCTGACATTTGACAGAGTTTACTGTAGCTTTTTATTTTGACTCCGAAGTCCAAGCACATAGATAGGCAGGGACCGTCATCGTCGTTGTGGATCCGTCAGTTAGGGCAGAATAAAGAAGGGACAAGGGTTGTGGGTGAGTGCAGAACTTCACCTTTTCCTTGCCCATACAGGACAGTTACTAGTGCTGTTAAAGTTTCAAGCTCATTTCCAGTTACTTACATAGTATAACAACTACAAAGCATGGCACAGATAATTATTTGGGCATAAATAAACAGAAAATGATAACACCATTATGAAAAAATGCCCTACAACATACTTTTAATAATGTACATACAAATTTTACAATACATGTATACAAAGCAGCACAATGAGAATAAAAAAAATCAGGTTAAGTTAGTAAGATCTCTCTAAAAATGTCCCCCCCCCCCCCCCATAAACCTTATCCCTACTGTGACCCTGCTGTGTCCCTGGCCACACAAGTTTCTCAATAGTTTTAAAGCTGAGATTTTCAACAAGTTACTCTTCCAGTTTTGCTTCCTGTAATACATATATACTCCTTGTAATACATATATACAAAATATCTTTATAGTATAAGGACGATTAGCACACGTAGTCACCCCCTTACTAAATTACATACTTACATAATATGGTCAAAAAAAGACATATGTCTATCAAGTACAACCAAGAAAGGGAGAAGATGGATAAAGGGAAGGAGTATGGGTGAATGAAAAGGAGGGGATGTGATTCTACATACACATTAATGGTATTTGTTCTAAGCCTGTTTTAAAGCCCTTGACTGTTTTGCTTTGACCAGTTTCTGAGGCAAACTGTTCTATAGATTCACAATTCTTATGGTAAGGAAGGCTTGTTACCGCTGGAGATTGAACCTTTTTTATTCCAGGGAGTTCCCCCTTTTAAAAGGTGTATTACCTGGAACAGTTTTCCCCATATTTATTGTGTGGTCCATCTATAAACTTTAATAAGTTGATCATATCCCCCTTAAATGTCTTCTCTCAAGACTAAACAAATCTTTTTTTTTTAATCTTTCCTAATAACTAAGATCCCCCTTATTAGTTTAGTTGTGCACCTTTGTACCTTAAAGGGGTATTCCGCCCCTAGACATTTTATCCCCTATCCAAAGGATAGGGAATAAAATTTCAGATCGCCGCGGTGCCGCTGCTGGGGACCCCTGGGATCCCCACTGCGGCACCGCGCTATCATTACAGCACAGAGCGAGTTCGCTCTGCACGTAATGATGGGCGGTACAGGGGCCGGAGCATCGTTACGTCACGGCTCCGCCACTTGTGATGTCACGGCCCGCCCCTTTCAATACAAGTCTATGGGAGGGGGCGTGGCGGTCGTCACGCCCCCTCCCATAGACTTGCATTAAGGGGACGGGCCGTGATGTCATGAGGGGCGGAGCCATGACGTCACGCTGCTCCGTCCCCCATATCGCCAGTCATTACGCACAGAGCGAACTCGCTCTGTGCTGTAATGATAGCGCGGTGCCGCAGCGGGGATCCCGGGGGTCCCCAGCAGCGGGACCGCGGCGATCTGACATCTTATCCCCTATCCTTTGGATAGGGGATAAAATGTCTAGGGGCGGAATACCCCTTTAAGTTTAGTGTCTGGCGCATTCTAGAGAACTAGCTGTGTGCTTCTGTCTGCGCTTTTTGTCGTCATTCCCTTATCGGCAGGCACCATCAATCAAAGATAACACCAAGCTTCACAGTGTTTTTAACACATGCATGTAAAAAGTAGGAAGCTAGACCCTGCACACCACTGTAAGAGGACTACGAGCTTCCCCCTAGACTCCCCCAGCTTTAGCAACTTTACTGAAAGTCCTCTGACCGCATCCCTGCGGAGCAGGCAGTCTTCACTAAGGAGGAGCAGGCAGTGAGGATTACAAGCTGCTAGGCGTGCCATCCTCACATTGACAGTACAGATTTAGGGTAATGCAGGACATACAGCCGCCCTCCAGGGACAGCAAGACACAGCCTGAAATTCGGGATAGTCCCACAGGACCCCGGACAGTTGGGAGGTGCGACATATCTGTTAGTGCACATAGTTGTAATTAATTTCAGGGTTTTTTTTACATCCAGGAAATGCAGCTCACACATAGCTTAGCTATCTATGTAGATTTATCAAGGCTATACAAACCCTAAACAACATAGATATACAGGGGTGTGATAAGGCGAATATTAAAGCAGAATAAAAATCAATTAATCTTGCTATTTATAATCCTAGAAATGTTTATATAAAGAAAAGGGATTTCAAATAATAACTTTTACATGATCAAAGTCAGAAGTATACACTGATGTAGCCTTTTCCAGCTGTTATGTGCACTAAGTAGTCCCTGACACACATTTGGTAAAGCCATCTGGTCGTACAGGGGTCTTCCATGAAACTGAAAAAATTTGGATTTATTCTTACACTGTCCGTGCATAAAAAGCCTCTCTCCAGTGTCATTTTCATCCTTATTTGCCTATTTCCTCTTTCCCCTTAATTATTTTTAGGTGGACACCAGTGTGAACCATGTGACCATCAAGCAGCTGTATAATACAGTTTGCAGTTTGGGTCTTAATTACTCCATAATTACCAGAGCTCAGTTCTCCTCTCTTCTTCCACTGACCAGCGTGTAAAGTAGTCCCTCACACACAGCTCTAGAGATATCCCTAATACATCGCAACATGATCTAATTTCCCCTGAATGCTCTTCTCCATAGTTCCCACCAAATTTCTCTTTTTATTTATTATTTGTGCTTGTGCCCGAGTATGTAAATATAAAGACAGAGAAAATGGTAATACACTTTTCTAAGAGAGAGTGAGATATTTCTGTGATTTTCTATTTCTAGTTCTTTCTCTATTTAGATTTCACTTAGAATAGAATGAACTTTAATAAAGGAAAGGAAAATGTTATTCCTATCAAACCCTTTGACCGTGATTGTTACACCCCTGTGGAATATATTTACATATGCCCTGTCCCCTATAAGGCCTATAAAGACAATCTGACAGAAAAGTGGACATCTGGGATACATTTTCTGCTGAATTTACACATACACTAACAGGGCACACTAACAAAATGGAGCTCCACCACTCTGATATGAACCCAGCCTGTACCATACCCTAAAAGAAAACAAAAAGTGTCATAGACTATGCTCACATCTGTGTGGGGGGCTACTCTCGGGGTCTCCGTTATAGATTCCACTTGAGTAATGTAACAAAATGATTGTCAGACACCGGATGAAAACTCAATGAACGACAATAAAGTCTATAGGGTCTCTCAGGATTCACTGGTATCATTGACCCTCCAGCTCTGCTCACTCCTCCTAAACAGAAACTACATTAAAGGGGTATTCCAGGCAAAAACTTTTTTTTTATATATCAACTGGCTCCGGAAAGTTAAACAGATTTGTAAATTACTTCTATTAAAAAATCTTAATCCTTTCAATAGTTATTAGCTTCTGAAGTTTTCTGTCTAACTGCTCAATGATGATGTCACGTCCCGGGAGCTGTGCATGATGGGAGAATATCCCCATAGGAACTGCACAGCTCCCGGGACGTGAGTCATCAGAAAGCAGTTAGACAGAAAAAAACAACTCAACTTCAGAAGCTAATAACTATTGCAGGAATTAAGATTTTTTTTTAATCTAAGTAATTTACAACTCTGTTTAACTTTGCGGAGCCAGTTGATATATTAAAAAAAGTTTTGGCCTGGAAAACCCCTTTAAAAAAAAAAAAAAAGAGCCCCAACACTTTACTGATGAAGATTCATTAAAATCCAGTGCGTACAAATTAAGATGAATCAATACTTTGAGCAGCTTTTTTCTTTGAGATATGTTCGATCTGTACCAACTGAGTTGTACCTTTGTAAAATAAAAATGTAGCTAACTATGTAATGAAATATGCAATATTGCTGGCAGCCTAAAAAAAAATCCAGTGGTAATAAATGAACAATAAAGTCTTGGCTGATGAAACTGTGATCTATCAAGTGCAATTATACTGTGTCTACTGCTATAAAAGCAAACAGATCAAGTTCTAGATCCTAGGTCATGGAGAATTGATGTTCAAAATCCTCTAACCCTGCTTTACCTCCTCAGTACAGTTTGACAGATTGGACATCAGGGGTCAACAAGCCATTTGCTGAGGACCTGAGAGCATTCTTTTCTTCAGCGCAGACAGACGCCACACCTTAAAGAACTGCAGGGAACAGCATTATGCAGCCACTCCACTGCTGTACCTTGCATTATTCAATGTTTATTTAAAATGACCATGCCAATTCACCCCTGGTCTGTAAACAGCTCGAAAAGAAGGCTTAATGCTACATTAATCTACTTCCTCCAAACAATCAGTGCATTAGGCAAGACGTTCGCCTCAGCAGCCCAAAAAGAAGTTCTACACAGAGTCAGTGAAGTAGAAAGGTCACAGCACAATGTAACCTATTAACCTTGAAGAAACTTATTAACCTCCAAGAAACCTCCTTTTCTTCTTTGTGAAGTTCTAGGAATTTGCAGCTCTTTTCTACCACCAATGATTTCTCACCTGCAAAGCTCCATTATTTAATGGTCCATTCTTAAAGCTGTCAACAAAGCTACAGACATTCTGCCTGGAATCCCTATGGCGTCCTTCTGCTACTTTCTTTCAGGAGGTCTGTCATTCTCCATATGTTCTCTGGTAGCCATTCTGTTTGGCTAGTAATCTCTTAAAGGGGTTTCCATAAAAAAAAAAAAAAATGCTGCAAGGCATATGAAAAAAAATAATAAATACATAATTGTTCAATAATTGTCAAATTACTACTGTCCTGTCCAACTGAGGAATTTGTCTTCATTATATTTGGCCTGCATTGTAGTAGTTCACTGTTTTAATGAGATTCCACACTGCCCCCACAGCTCTATTAAAGAAGACAGCATATGCCACATTGCCATGACCCGTCTCTCTTTGGCATAGTGTACAGGCCTTGCCACAACTTCATAGAGGTAAAATGGTTTTTCAACCTTATGTTCATACAGCTTTATAATAACATAACAATATATAGCATTATTAATATAATAATAGTATTTATTTATATAGCACCAACAGATTCCACAGCACTTTACAATTTTGAAGGGTACAAATTTTGAAGATGTTTTTTAGGGCGACAAGAACGTGAAAGGGATTGAATATAGTGAGTGAAAGATAGCTCAGCATTCAGCCTAACTCCGAGACAGTGAGCTTGCTACCCGGGAGTTATGGTTGTACCAGGGGCAGAGTGACAGGTTTGTGCATCCGGGCACTGCCCTAGGGCCCGGGCTGTGATCAGTAGGTTTTCATTTAAAAAAAATCTCTTTTAGATTTTCTTCTTTTTTAACCTTCGGATCATGCAGATGCTGATCGGGTGGTCACAGAGGAACAGAGATCTCCACACATGTCACAACAGCAGTGACTGCTCGACCAGGACCTACGTGGAAGGACCTGTGGTGATGTCACAGTCATGTGACCAGTTCATGTGTGGGGCGTAGCTCAGCAGCAGAGAGGAGATTGTGACTGAAGGACTTGTGAGGAGGATCATGTGACAGGAGTGGGTGGAGCTCAGCAGGAGAGTAATTATTCTTGCTTAGGGACCTGTTATGAGGAGCAGCAGGAGGGAAGAAAGCCCGTAAGGACCCTAGTGAGAGCTTCATGACTAATACTCCCATGGCTGCAGCTACTGCTCTGCTGGTGTGGAGTCAATGTATATAGTTTATACCCATGTACAGGGTAAGTAATGTAATTGTACACTGGTGGCAGCAGAGTGCAGCTCTGGACTATACCAGGAGTATACCAGGAGCAACATCTGGTATACTCCAGAGGTGCACTCTATTCTGCTGGTGAGGTCACTGTGTACATACATTACATTACTTATCCTGTACTGATCCTGAGTTATATCCTGTATTATACTCCAGAGGTGCACTCTATTCTGCTGGTGAGGTCACTGTGTACATACATTACATTACTTATCCTGTACTGATCCTGAGTTATATCTTGTATTATACTCCAGAGGTGCACTCTATTCTGCTGGTGAGGTCACTGTGTACATACATTACATTACTTATCCTGTACTGATCCTGAGTTATATCCTGTATTATACTTCAGAGGTGCACTCTATTCTGCTGGTGAGGTCACTGTGTACATACATTACATTACTTATTCTGTACTGATCCTGAGTTATATCCTTTATTATACTACAGAGGTGCACTCACTATCCTGCTGGTGAGGTCACTGTGTACGTACATTACATTACTTATCCATTATTGATCCTGAGTTATATCCTGCATTATACTCCAGAGCTGTACTCACTATTCTGCTGGTGGAGTCACTGTGTACATACAATACACTACTTATTTTGCACTGATCCTGAGTTATAGCCTGTATTATACTCCAGAGCTGCGCTCACTATTCTACTGGGGAGGCCACTGTGTACATACATTACATTACTTATCATGTACTGATCCTGAGTTATATCCTGTATTATACTCCAGAGCTGTTCTCACTATTCTGCAGCGGAAGTCACTGTGTACATACATTACATTACATTTCCTGTACTGGTCCTGAGTTATATCCTGTATTATACCCCAGAGCTTTACTCATTATTCTGCTGGGGTCACTGTGTACATACATTACATTACTATCCTGTACTGATCCTGTACTGTGTACCTTGCACAGGCATATCTGCTAAAAAGCAGCAAGACGTCAGTGACCAGTGGCATAGCTATAGAAGTTACAAAGGTTGCCATTGCGACTGGGCGTTATTGGCACGGGGGCCACTATACTATAATACACCCTCAGTTCGGGCCCTAAGGCACAGCCCAAGGTCCCGGGCCTGAAGGGAGGCTTGTTGCTGCCAGTACCAGGCCCGGTGCTATGATGTAAGAATGATGTGTGTGTATGCACTGTATGTAAAATGTATGAATGATGTGTGTGTATGAATGGTGTGTGTATGAATGATAGATGTGTGTAAGCAAGATGTATGTATGATGTGTGGAGATATGTGTAAGCTAGAAGAATGTATGTACAGTCATGGCCATAAATGTTGGCACCCCTGAAATCTTTCAAGAAAATGAAGTATTTCTCACATAAAAGGATTGCAGTAACACATGATTTGCTATACACATGTTTATTCCCTTTGTGTGTATTGGAACTAAACCAAAAAAGGAGGAAAAAAAGCAAATTGGACATAATGTCACACCAAACTCCAAAAATGGGCTGGACAAAATTATAGGCACCCTTAACTTAATATTTGGTTGCACACCCTTTGGAAAAAATAACTGAAATCAGTTGCTTCCTATAACCATCAATAAGCTTCTTATACCTCTCAGCCGGAACGTTGGATCACTCTTCCTTTGCAAACTGCTCCAGGCCTCTCTTTCTTATTGGAAGGCGCCTTTTCCCAACAACAATTTTAAGATCTCTCCACAGGTGTTCAAGGGGATTTAGATCTGGACTCATTGCTGGCCACTTCAGAACTCTCCAGCACTTTGTTGCCATCCATTTCTGGGTGCTTTTTAAAGTATGTTTGGGGGTCATTGTCCTGCTGGAAGACTCAAAATTTCAGAGGCAAACCCAGCTTTCTGACACTTAGCTGTACAGTGCGACCCAAAATCCGTTGGTAATCCTAAGATTTTATGATGCCGTGCACACATTCAAGGCCCCCAGTGCCAGAGGCAGCAAAACATCCCCAAAACATAATTGAACCTCCACCATATTTCACTGTAGGTACTGTGTTCTTTTCTTTGTAGGCCTCATTCCGTTTTTGGTAAACAGAAGAATGATAGAATCTTGGTCTCATCTGTCCACAAGACGTTTTTCCAGAAGGATTTTGGCTTACTCAAGTTTATTTTGGCAAAATGTAGTCTTGCTTTTTATGTCTCTATGTCAGCAATGTGGTTCTCCTGGGTCTCCTGCCATAGCGTTTCGTTTCATTTAAATGTCAACAGATAGTTCGCATTGACACTGACGCTCCCTGAGCCTGCAGGACAGCTTGAGTATCTTTGGAATGTTTTGGGGCTGCTTATCCTCCATCCGGACTTACCTGCATTGACACCATTCATCAATTTTTCTCTTCCATTTACGCCCAGGGAGATTAGCTACAGTGCCATGGGTTGCAAACTTCTTGATAATGTTGCGCACTGTGGACAAAGGAAAATCTAGATCTCTGGAGATGGACTTGTAACCTTGAGATTGTTGATATTTTTCCACAATTTTGGTTCTAAAGATCTCTTTCTGTTGTCCATGCTTAGTGTGGCACACACAGACACACAATGCAAAGACTGTGAGCTTCTCTCCTTTTTATCTGTTAGATGTGATTTTTATATTGCCCACACCTGTTACTTGCCCCAGGTGAGTTTAATAGAGCATCACATGCTTGAAACAATCTTATTCATCCACAATTTTGAGAGGGTGCCAATAATTTTATCCAGCCCATTTTTGGAGTTTGGTGTGACATTATGTCCAATTTGCTTTTTTTCCTCCCTTTTTTGGTTTAGTTCCAATACACACAAAGGGGGGGGGGAGATTTATCATTGTATATAGAGCTGTTTTGTGTCTAATTTTTTGCTCAAAAATATGCGCAAGTGTTTTTTTGCGTCTTTTTTTGGCACAAATTTTGATAGAATTCTTCATCACCTTTCCTACGGTTAAGTTTACCATAGAGTATTTTCTACTGTAGAATCAATTTACTAACTGCGCCAAAAAAAATGTGCAAACGGCATTTTCTTGCGCAAATATACACCACCTCGGAGGACACGTACCAAAGTGTCTATTTTGGCACAGTAAGTACTGCTACTCCCATCATGGACAGACTCTGCCCATGATGGGAGTTGTAATCCTGGGGCTAAGGTGCAGATCGCAGCAGGTCATTATCCAGAGTCCCGCTGCGATCAGCATTTATTGACTGTAAAAGCCGGCGGTACATGCGGCTACACTGCGCTGCCACCGGCTCTTGTATACACTGTCATAATTCATAATCCCCGCCGCGGGGAGAGGGGAGCTCTGATTGGTGAAAAGCTATTAACCAATCAGAGCTCCCGTCTCCCGGCGGGGATTATGGATTATAAGAACTGTATATAGGAGTCAGCGTGCAGTGCAGTGTAGCCGCATGTACCGCCGGCACTTGCACATCCCCCAGCTGCGGGACATTTACAACTACTACTCCCATCATGGACAGATTCTGCCCATGATGGGAGTTGTAGTCCAGGGGTGAGGTGCAGATCGCACCGGGTCATTCTCCAGAGACCTGCTGCGATCCGCATTTATTAACTGTAAAAGTCGGCGGTACATGCAGCTACATCGCGCTGCCACCGACTTCTATATACACTGTCATAATTCATAATCCCCACCGCTGGGAGAGGGGAGCTCTGATTGGTCAATAGCTATCCACCAATCAGAGCTCCCGTCTCCCGGCGGGGATTATGAATTATGACAGTGTATATAAGAGCTGGTGGCAGCGCGATGTAGACTCATGTACCACCGGCTTTTTAATTTAAATGCGGATCGCAGCAGATCATTCTGCTGCGATCCGCATTGCATAATGCCGTTGACGGCGGATTGCGCAGGTCCTTCGCGCATTCTGCCGTTTATAAACGGCATTCAGTTAACCCGGCGATGAGCGGCATCGCAAGGGTTAACTGGCAGAAGTCCGGCTGTTTCCAGCAGGGGACAACTTCTGCAACACCCCCCAGGACCATCTGTCGATGGTCCTGGTCAGCGATCACTGTGATTGGTCCCTGTGGACCAATCACAGTGAATGAGCTGACTGGGGGGTAAAGTTCATTTCCCCTGCTCTGCCCGCCGCAAGAAGTAAGTTAAGTAGCAAACTATCAGTGTTTTGCAACCAGTGTGCCTCCAGCTGTTGCTTAACTTCAGAAAATGTACTAACCCATATTTCTTGTTTTTCTTTTCATTTCAAATACGTGAATGCGGAGGACTATGTCAGATTCGGTGGACTGCGACGATGACCAGCATTTTTTTTTATTTCAATAAAATGGTTAACGAGGGCTGTGGGGGAGTGTTTTTTTTTCAAATACATTTTTTTTCAATGTGTCTGTGTTTTTTATAATTGAATTTTCAGGGTTAGTAGTGGAAGCCGTCTTATAGAGGCAACAGGCTGGCGTTATTTCGGCTGGGGAGGGACAGTAACAATGGTCCTCTCCCACCCTGATAACGTCAGGCTATTTCTGCTTGGTTGGTATCTGGATGATACTGAAAATAGGGGGAATCCTATGCATTTTTTTTTATAAATAAATAAAAAAAAGTGTGTGGTTCCCCCATTTTTTCAGTATCAGCCAGATACCAACCAAGCAGCAACAGCCTGATGTTACAAGGGTGGGCGAGGACCAATTTTACTGGCCCTGCCCAGCCTAAATAACGCCAGCCTGTTACCGCCTAGGCCCAGGAGTGCCATTTTTGATGCTCCGGGCCTGTTGGTACCGGCTCTTCCCAGAACCCCTGTGGCGGTGGGTACTTGGGTAATAATTGGGGGTTAGCGCTAGCTGTTTTGGGGGCTAATGCTAAGCCCCAGCTTAGTAATGGATTCTGTCTACAAGACACCTTCCACTACTAAGCCTGAAAATTTCATTATAAAAAACACAACACAATGAAAAAAAATTGTATTTAAAAAAACACTCCCCCACAGCCCTCGTTAACCCTTTTATTGACATTTTAAAAATGTCCACCAAATCTGAAATAGTCTACCGCATTCACGTATCAAAATTTCGAAGAAAAAAAAATACAAAAAGTTTCTATATTTGCACAAGATTTATCAAAGGAGTATAAAGCCTTAGTAAATTCTGAGCAAGAGTGTACAATAGACAAGAGTATAAAGGGGTAGAACTGTGTCTACAATAGACAAATAATGATAAATCTCCCCCAAAGGGAATAAACATGTGTATAGCAAAACATTTGTGTTACTGCAATCCTTTTCTGTGAGAAATACTTCATTTTCTTGAAAAATTTCAGGGGTGAACGGACATGGCTCCTAATCTATTTTAGGTTGAGGTCAGGGCTGGGTGGCCAGTCAAGTTCTTCAACACTAGACATAACCAACATTTGTTTATGTTGTGCATCATGGCAGTGTCATGCTAGGACAGAAAAGGGCCAAAGCCAAACAGTTTCCACAAAGTTGGAAGCATGCCATTGTAGCATAAATTTGAAACCAATGGGAAATGTACTATTAAGTTTAATATGTTTCTCCAGTCAGCAATGTCCACCTCCAGTTCCAGTTTCTGTCTACATCTAGGAGAAAAGAATCCATGTTCTTTCTATTATATTAAGGTAAGCCCATGACCATTTTCTGCTTTGGAACAGTCTAATATACCTTGTTTCAATTCAACATTTTCAGAAAATCTGTTGGCTGTCAGTGAACGGGAAGATTCTTGCTTATGGCTGAAGGCTAGTTAACCCTACTTGCACACACCTTAGATTGCTATAATCTATCACTCCAGGAGTCCAGGAAAGAAGCAAACAATTGTGGTGCTGCTGTGTTTAGCTTAATCTCTGTTTGCATTTGGTTTGGACTCCACCATCATGGTTTCTATTTACAACAAAGAAATAATGCTGTGACGATTAAGTGATCTGAAAGCTTCCAGGGGTTCCAGTATTTTTATGTCAACAACAGTCTAACATTCTTGCTGAAAAGCTAATAGAACCCAATTTCAATACACCTAGAATTTACTCCAGTGGTATCTAATGTCTACGGACTTAAATTTTTCTCAACATGTGCAGTTGCTCAGAATGGAGATGAGCAGACCATTACATATTTAAAGAATAGTTAAAGAAAAATGTGTTCATACTGAGAGGTATTAATACATTGTCCTACATCTAATATCAAGGTAATATAACATGGGCATTTCACATTCTCTGATGTAATCCTTATTTCCTTACACAGGACTGAGGCATTCAGAAGTGAGATATCTCTGCTTAGTGTTTAACACACAAAAGACCCAAAGCATAGAGCTTCCTGACACAGGTACAAGAAAAACCTTGTGGGCCCCTGCCTTGTTGATTTGTTAATCTCTTAAACATACACAGAGCTGTTACAGCAAGTAACTGTCTAAATAAGGCTTTAAGCTGACAGAGTCCTCTATGGCATTGTTACAGGCGGACAAGCTCCTCAGGAAATTCCAGAAGAAGGTAAGAACAATGCTAATGACTTCTGTACCAACAGTGGACCAAGCATTATGGCCATTCTTTACCACACTGTTTGTTTTACTCATTTACTGCCAGTATTTTCTATACACTACTGGCCTCCCTTAAAGGCTATTTAAAAACACATGATCCAGCTAATGGCCATCCGATCCATTCAGTTCTTCATTTACACCCATAAAAACCTTTAACTACCTGGACAACTGTGCACTGATGTTTTGATCAATGAATTTTGGGGACAAGTCTGGAGAGTCAAGCTGATCATGCGTCTTCGATATGAAGAGTGGAGCTTTATTTTCTTCTATCTATATGAACACATAGAGGGAGATTTATCAAAACTTGTGCAGAGAAAAGTTGCCCAGTTGCCTCTAGCAACCAATCAGATTGCTTCTTTAATTTTTAACCCCTTAAGGACCAGTGGTTTTTCCGTTTTTGCACTTTTGTGTTTTCCTCCTTACCTTTAAAAAAAATCATAACTCTTTCAATTTTGCACCTAAAAATCCATATGAGGGCTTATTTTTGTGCCATCAATTCTACTTTGTAAAAACATCAGTAATTTTACCCAAACATCTACCACAAAACGGGGAAAAAAATCATTGTGCGATATGATATAAAAAGTGATAAAAATTTTTTTGGCGCGTACGCCATTGACCATGCGGTTTAATTAACAATATATTTTTATAATTTGGACATTTCCGCACACGGCGATACCACATATGTTTATTATTATTTACACAGTTTTTTTTTATTAAATGAGAAAAGGGGGGTGATTCAAACTTTTATTAGGGAAGGGGTTTAATGATCTTTATTAACTTTTTTTTTTTCACTTTTCTTTTTTGCAATGTTAAAGCCCCCATAGGGGGCTATAACACTGCACACACTGATCTTTCTCATAGGAAACCATTGATCGATGATTCTGCCACTTGACTGCTCATGCCTGGATCTCAGGCACTGAGCAGTCATTCGGCGATTGGACACCAGGAGGCAGGTAAGGGGGCCCTCCTCGTGTCCTACAGCTGTTCAGGAAAATCGCGGCGGTCCTGAATAGCCCACTGAGCTAGCCGGGGGAAGTTTAGTTTCACTTTAGACACGGCGATCAACTTTGAACGCCACGTCTAAAGGGTTAATAGCACGCTGCATCCTGATCAGTGCCACGCGCTATTAGCCATGGGTCCCAGCCGTTGTTAGACGTGGCCCTACGTTATAGAAAGGTAACAGGTTAAAGAGACCTCTGAAAAATGAAAGAAGCAATTAAACTGATAGAAAGAGGACCTGATGGTCTCCATGGAGTTTCACAATCTGTTACCCAGTGTTTAGCTGCTGTTATACTTCAGATAGCTGACTACTGACAGCTATACCTCCCAACTCCACAATATATCTGCATGTCTGCACAGATTGCATGTTACATAGTAAGGTTAAAAAAAAAAAAAATATATATATATATATAGAGAGAGAGAGAGAGAGAGAGAGAGAGAGAGAGAAAATGCAGGCAGCACACCACGACTGAAATATCTTTCAGTCGTGGTATGCTGCTTCCATTTTTTCTATTGATTGAGGAACCAGTGGGCCGAGGTTCAAGTCATGCGTGCACCCCATTTCTTTATTATTTTTTTTTCTGGATGTGCTGTTTTTATTGGATATTTATATATATCTGTACTCAAGTAGAAAACAGACATGGTGCACATCTACAATCTTGCACAATGATCCAATTGCTTCTCAGCATAATTTCAAAAACTAACAGGTTGTTAGTATATACGTTTTGATCAAAAAGTACAAAGCCCACTCGCCACGTCAAGGCCACCTATTTAGAGTGGGTCCCTAATGTCCCTAGCATAAAATGGCATAGCACTGGGCGGCGACCACCGCCGCCGCGACACCAGTGCCCAGAGGGGGAACGACCCACTGGCAGAGCGGCCCCAACGCCACTCAAACCAGTCCATGGGTCACACCTCCCCGCAGACACGGCGCCACGGCAGCAACGGACACCGCACAGCACCACATCAGTGTGAACAGGATGTTATAGCACACTTACCATGCTCTCCCAGTCAAACTGGGAGGCTGCCAGGAAAGAAAAGGCCCATGTGTAGCTAACTACTACTTATATAGGGTTGGGCTGAGGGGGTGGGGAAGAGTGCAGACAACATGTTTAAAAAAAAAAAAAAAAAGAGGGGATAGAAAACACAATGTGTACTCAAGTAGAAAACAGACATGGTGCACATCTACAATCTTGCACAATGATCGAATGGCTTCTCAGCATAATTTCAAAAACTAAGAGGTTGTTAGTATATACATTTTGATCAAAAAGTACAAAGCCCACTCGCCACATCAAGGCCACCTATTTAGAGTGGGTCCCTAACGTCCCTAGCATAAAATGGCGTAGCACTGGGCGGCGACCACCACCGCCGCGACACCAGTTTATATATATATATATATATATATATATATATATATATATACATACATATATACATCCATTAGGATCAACAAAGATAGATGAGAATACAAAGGTAACATAATCGTTTACCGGCTCTACCGTAGGGACGGGCTGCACCTCAATGGGGAGGGTGCAGCTGTGCTTGGGGAGAAGATGGCTAGAAGGGTGGAGGAGTGTTTAAACTAGGGAGTTGGGGGGAGGGAACCCACAGCAAAGAGGGGGAAGATAGTGTAGATGGAGAGGTGGGAATTATAAATGTACCTGGGGGTGGAGCGGAGGGAGGGGTTAGAATAGTTAATAGGAATAGGCTTCATAGGAAAATAAAACTTACACCCTTGAATCCCATTAACCCCAATAACATAAAGGATGGAAATGTAAAGTGTATGTTCACAAATCCCAGAAGCCTAGCAAATAAAATTGGGGGGCTTGAGGCCTTGATACTGAAGGAACATATTGATATAGTTGGGGTCACTGAGACATGGCTGGACTCCTCGCATGACTGGGCTGTCAATCTGCAGGGGTTTACATTGTTTCGCAAAGATAGAATGAACAGAAAAGGTGGTGGAGTCTGTCTGTATGTTAGAAGTGGTATGAAAGTCAGTGTGAACGATGCCATAGTGTGTGATGATTTTGAAGATGTGGAATCAATGTGGGTAGAATTACAAAAGGAGGGAAATACTGAAAAAATAATACTTGGTGTAATCTACAGACCCCCTAATATCACTGAAGAGATAGAAGGTCGGCTGCATAAACAAATAGAGAGGGCCGCCCGGGCAGGTACAGTGGTAATAATGGGAGATTTTAACTATCCAGATATAGATTGGGGTCCAGGGTTGGCTAAAACTACAAAGGGGCGACAATTCCTAAATTTATTGCAGGATAATTTTATGGGCCAGTTCGTGGAGGACCCAACAAGAAGTGATGCCTTGTTGGATCTGATCATTTCCAACAACGCAGAGCTGGTTGGTAATGTAACTGTGAGGGAAAACCTTGGTAATAGCGACCACAATATAGTTACTTTTGACTTAAAATGTAGAAAACAAAGACAGGCGGGGAAGGTAAAAACATATAACTTTAAAAAGGCAAACTTCCCTGGGCTGAGGGCTGCACTACAGGACATAGACTGGGTGGAGGTGTTGTCAAATACTGATACAGAAGGTAAATGGGACATCTTTAAATCAACTCTAAATAACTATACAGCTAAATATATACCAAAGGGGAACAAATATAAACGATTAAAACTAAATCCTACATGGCTGACAAATGATGTTAAAAGAGCACTAAACAACAAAAAAATAGCCTTCAAAAAATACAAATCTGATGGGTCAGCTATAACATTTAAACAGTACAAAGAGCTTAATAAAATCTGAAAAATGTAATAAAAACAGCAAAAATTCAAAATGAGAGACAGGTGGCCAAAGAAATCTAAACTAATCCTAAATATTTTTTTAGATATATAAATGCAAAAAAACCAAGGACAGAGCATGTAGGACCCCTTAATAATGATAATGGGGAGGTTGTCACAGGCGATAAAGAGAAAGCGGAGCTACTGAATGGGTTCTTTAGTTCTGTATATACTAAGGAAGAAGAAGGAGCTGACATTGGCCAGGTCAGTGCTGGTAACACATCATGTAATGTACTGAACTGGCTTAATGTAGAGATGGTACAAGGTAAGTTAAGTAATATAAATGTAAGGAAATCTCCAGGGCCAGATGGATTGCACCCAAGAGTTCTTAGAGAGGTAAGTTCAGTAATATCTATACCCTTGTTCATGATATTTAGAGATTCACTGGTGTCTGGTATTGTGCCAAGGGACTGGCGCAAGGCGAATGTGGTGCCAATCTTCAAAAAGGGCTCTAGGTCTTCCCCAGGAAACTATAGATCGGTAAGTTTAACGTGCATTGTGGGTAAATTGTTTGAAGGACTTATAAGGGATTACATACAGGAATACATAGGGGATAATTGTATTATAAGTGATAGCTAGCATGGGTTTACTAAGGATAGAAGTTGTCAAACAAATCTAATTTGCTTTTATGAAGAGGTGAGTAGAAGCCTTGACAGAAGAATGGCTGTGGATATAGTGTTTCTGGATTTTGCTAAAGCATTTGATACTGTCCCTCATAGACGTCTGACAGGTAAGTTAAGGTCTTTGGGTTTGGAAATTTTAGTTTGTAACTGGATTGAACACTGGCTCATGGATCGTACCCAGAGAGTGGTGGTCAAGAATTCATACTCTGATTGGTCCCCGGTTATTAGTGGTGTACCCCAAGGTTCTGTACTTGGACTGCTGTTGTTTAATTTATTTATCAATGATATAGAGGATGGCATTAACAGCTCTGTTTCTATCTTTGCAGATGACACCAAGCTTTGTAGCACGGTACAATCTATAGAGGATGTGTATAGGTTACAAGATGACTTGGATAGACTAAGTGTCTGGGCATCCACTTGGCAAATGAGGTTCAATGTGGATAAATGTAAAGTTATGCATCTGGGTACTAATAACCTGCATGCATCGTATGTCTTAGGGGGGATTAAACTGGCAGAGTCACTGGTAGAGAAGGATCTGGGTGTACTTGTAGATCACAAACTACAGAATAGCATGCAATGTCAGGCTGCTGCTTCCAAAGCCAGCAGAATATTGTCATGTATCAAAAGAGGCATGGACTCAAGGGACAGGGACTTAATACTCCCCCTTTATAAAGCATTGGTACGGCCTCACCTGGAATATGCTGTTCAGTTTTGGTCACCTGTCCATAAAAGGGACACTGTGGAGCTGGAAAGGGTGCAGAGACGTGCGACTAAACTAATATGGGGCATGGAACATCTTAGCTATGAGGAGCGATTAAAGGAGTTACAATTGTTTAGTCTTGAGAACAGACATTTAAGGGGGGATATGATAAACGTATATAAGTATATTAATGGCCCATACAAAAAATATGGAGAAAAACTGTTCCAGGTTAAACCCAAAGGACGAGGGGGCACTCCCTCCGTCTGGAGAAGAAAAAGTTTAGTCTCAAGGGGTGACACGCCTTCTTTACCATGAGAACTGTGAACTTATGGAACAGTCTACCTCAGGAACTGGTCACAGCAGGAAAAATTAACAGCTTTAAAACAGGATTAGATACATTCCTGGAACAAAATAACTTTAATGCTTATGAAGAAATATAAAATCCCATCCCTTCCCCAATATCGCGCCACACCCCTACCCTTCAATTCCCTGGTTAAACTTGATGGACATATGTCTTTTTCCGACCGTACTAACTATGTAACTATGTAAAGGGGAGGAGTACATTTTAGAACTTAGTTTCTTTTTTTTTTTCTTTTTTTATAATCTTTATTATTTTCGCAATTACATTACAAACATTACACCATATATTCATTATAATTGGAGTTTTTTTTCCCCAACACCTATACCCACTACCCTTCCACTCTAGTACTTAGCTGCCTCCCCACAACCCAATTACCCCTACCCCCACCCCTCTTGTTCTCAGCCAGCCTGTTAATCTTGACCGTACAAAATCATATTTTCACTTACAATCTTCCCATTCTCTTTCTTTTCTTGGACCTCATATTTTTTTTACCTTACCAACTAAATTGTACCATTCTTTGATGTATGTTGACAGAGGCGCAAACCAAATTCTCAATATTAGAATTTTCATTAATCCCAGTAGTTTCAACATTAAATTCTTATGTGCTACAATACCAAAGCCAAAAATGTCCGTAAAAAAAATTATACTGTAGTTTATTACCAAAATTATCTTCAATTTTTTCGAATACGTTTTCCCACAACTTTTGCATTTCTTTGCACCCCCATACCATATGATAAAGTTCTGCACTTGCACTTCCCTGTTGACATTTGAGGCAGTTTGAATCTATTCTTTTACCCATTCTAAATAAGGCCTCCAGTGTGTTGCATAATCTGAGTATCATTTTGATTTGAGAAATCTTATGGTTTAAATTTATAGATGATTTATCAATATTTTTTTTATATTTCCCACCATTCCTCTAGTTCTATTACCCCGATTTCTTTTTCCCATTTCACTTAACTTTTTGATATATATTTTCTTTTATACAAAATAATCAAGTAGTAAGCCATATATTTTTCTCACTCCTTTTTTTAACCCATGTTGCGCATTCAACAAGAATTCAAAGATCTCATGATTGCCAATTTCCCACCTGGGATAATGTTTTTCCCTCTTAAATGAGTACTGGATCTGTATATATGCATACCTACATTATTTACCCAGCATATGATTTGAATTAAGAATGTCCCACTGGATAAGCACTTTACCTTAACTTCCAACCCTATAAATTCCATAGGCCTCCCAATTCACATACTCTCTAGGCTAGGTTCACACTGCAAAATTTCTGGGCAGAATTTCTGCCGGAGATCAAGCTGGCGGCGCTAGGACCGAGCAGACTGCATTGCTGCCCCCATAGACTGCAATGCATTTTTGGATGGATCTTTTAGGAGATCTGCTCAGAAATGCATTGCCATCTATGGGAATGGCAATGTAGTCCGTGCGATCCTAGTGCCACTGGCTCGATCTCCGGCAGAAATTTTAATGAGGGCTATACAATCAGCCATACTCAATGGAAGCCTATTCCAAATGGTAATTTTTGCCCCAATTTTTTCAAGAGATGGCAACAAATTTATTTTATGATAATCCTCCACATTCTTTGAAATTCAAATACCTAAATATTCCAATGACTCAATACTGATTTAATACTACAATGTGTTCTATTGGTGAGCCAATTTCCCCATCTAATGGTAACAATCCCGATTTTATGGCAAGACAGGACGCCTCGCATTATATGCATTTTCTTTCTTTATTGAAAAGTTTAGCAGCAAGAAAAAATGTTTTATAAGTGTTAAAATAAAGCAAAAAACTTAGTGGATACACAGGTGTAACCAAGGGTGCTATACAATAACTAGTAGCCAATCACATAACAGCCCAGCTGATATAAGGCCTTGCTTGACTTTATTCTCCCTTTCTTTGCTGCTAAAGCTAGCAAATAGATGAGTATACTGTGTTATTCCATATTTACATATAATTTCTCCGTATTCACTTCTGTCATATCTCCTTTTTTATCTTAATAATAATAATATACCTAACTGTCTGTTATTACAATATACACTTTTATAATACACTTCATATAAAATTATCTATAATCCCCCCCCTCTTTTTCATTCCCCTCCCCTTTTTCATTTATCTAATAATATTTTAGCAACTTTAACCTTCATTATCATTTCTTTTCATCTTTTCACCTTCTCTGTTTCCTTGCTGTATATGCGTGTCTCCATCTGTCCCCTGTGTTCGCGCGGCTCCGCGTAATCTTGCAAGTCTTTGGCTCAAGTGGTGATCACTTGAACCATACCCGCCTTCTTCTGTCAGATGCGCTCCGCTGCATCAGCTGTGAAGTCCTGTCACAACCGCCCGCTCTGTGCTCCTGTCAGATGTTCTACACTGCGTTAATAGAGAACTACTATTCTGCTCCTGTCACAGACTAAAAGCCTTTACATATACTTACCATACTGTCCTTTTCAAGACATTATATTAACCCACTATCCCTACAGTAATAATTGTTATGTATTATCTACCATTATTGAGATATAAGTATATTCTCTAGCAGTTACTGCTATATATTAGCTAATATATAGTATTTATTTACATGCAGTATATTATATATATATTAACTCTTTACAAATATATTTTTTCATTATGTCCTCTGAACAACCCCAGGGCAGAAATATTTCTGATTATATGTCTAATGACCAGATTCAACTTCTGGTGGACCACTCTGTTTCACGGTCCGTTCACACAGCAGTTAGTAGTGCTATGGCAGCCATGCATGATTCCATAGCTAAGTCTGTTGCTATGGCGATAACTCAGACTTCTGCTCAGCAAGCATATCAGGTTATGAAATTTCAAAAAGCTAAGTAGAAAAAGACGCATTTAACTAATGATGACCTTCTTTCCTCTAAGCATAGAAAATTTACATCTATTGAAAGAGGTATGGAATTTAATGACGGCTTGCCTACCACACGCAGCCATAATGATGATGCTAATCAATCGCATTCAGGACCCTCTACCCGGGAGGAGCGTTATGACACACAGGTTAAGCATGCCTCTAATCAACCTAATATTCATGATGACTATGATAATGATGATAATGTCAATGATGATAACTATTCTGATATCCCTTATATTTTCCAGATAATTCTGAGGGTGATGACACTTATTTTGATTCCAATTCTTTCGATTCGATTCTTCCCAGATAAAGCATCCTAGATCTGGAGAATGGACTCGAAGTGCCGAAATAGAAAGATTTATTTCCTATTGGATAAGGAAAGGCCTTGACAATAAATCTAGAAATAAATTAAAGGCTGAGTGCCCTAGACCTACATTGTCCTTAAACGCAGCTCAAACACCCGAGCTTGACCCAATTTTAGTCAGGTATATCCAAAAATCTGGAAAAAATCCCAAAACAGGGATCGACCGAAGCTTTAAAATTTGTCAGGACAATTTTTTAGATCTATTAGGTCCCCTTACTTAAATTGTAGACTTATTAGACTTATCAGAGAATGCTTTTAACACTGGCACCCAATTAGACATTAATACCCTTAGGGGTTGGGCACAGAGGGCGATATGTTTCTTTGGGAATGTGAATGAAGCTTTTTGTATTGAAAGGAGGCGCGCTATACTCATGAAGCTCGATCCTCAACTAACTCACTTGCCTTCACCCAACCTCGCACTGAAGGTTTTCTCTTCGGAGAACAATTCATAAAAGAAATTTCAAAGTACGTGGGATTGGTTTCATCTCTTGATAAGGCTCAAGCCTCACTAAAAAAAGGTTTCCCTACAAACATTTTTGGCCGGGCCTGGAGAAGCAGGGGCCGTTTTACCGTCTGAAACACACATTATAGAGCACAATATAGAGGCCCCACCTATACACATAGATCTACTTTTAACATTCCCCCACCCCAACCCTTCTTCCCCTACCGGGGATGTCCATGGAGGACAAGAGGACAACAAAGCTCCATACGTTCCAGACCTCAAGGTAAGCCAATTTTTCACAACTTCTTCCCATGTTCCTGTGGGCGGAAGACTCCTACATTTTTCCCATTACTGGGAAGAGATCTCTTCCGACCAATGGATCCTCAACACTGTGAAGGGATACCATATCGAGTTTGTTTCTAATCCCCTACAAACAAAATATCCTCATCCTGTCCAATTTTCAAAAGAGGATCAATGTTTAATAAACTTAGAGATAAAAGATCTGTTACGCCGAGCGCTCCGGGTCCCTGCTCCTCCCCAGAGCGCTCGTGGTGTTCTCCCCTATGCAGTGCCCCGGTCAGACCCACTGACCGGGAGCGCTGCACTGTCTCTGCCGGCGGGGATGCAATCCGCGTAGAGGGACACGCCCGCCCGCGGGTCGCATCCCAATCTACTCACCTGTCCCGTTCCCCGGCTGTCAGGTCCCGACGCGCGCAGCCCCGCTCTCTAGGTTTAAAAGGCCAGTGCACCACTAATTGGTGCCTGGGCCAATCAGTGTCAATCACTTCCATTGTTATAAAAACCCACTTCCCCTTCCTGTCCCTGCCGGATCTTGTTGCCTTAGTGCCCTGAGAAAGCGTTTTAGTCTGTCCCCAAGCCTGTGTCCCAAGCCCCTGACTACGACTCTTGCTGCCTGCCCTGACCTTCTGCTACGTCCGACCTTGATCTTGCCTTGTCCCTGTGTACCGCGCCTGTCTCAGCTGTCAGTGGGGTTGAGTCGCTATCGGGTGAAACGACCTGGGGGTTACCTGCCGCTGCAAGTCCATCCCGCCATTGCGGCAGGCTCTGGTGAAAACCAGTAAGCCCTTAGATTCTGTTCCCCTGGTACGGCCCACGCCATCACCTCACTGACACAGAGGATCCACCTCCAGTGTCCTCGCTGCATACCAGTCCGGATCCTGACAAGATCTGTGTGCCAAACATGCTATTACTCAAGTTTATAGTTTATAGTTACTTAAGTTTATATACACATTTCTACTGAAGAAGGGGTCGGAGGTTCATGTTTCCCAGCACCCCGAAACGTGTTTAGGAATCTGGCACTGTTCACACAGTCAACATTAGTGTCCATCTGCAAACCTATATGTTTTGGCAACAGAGGAGTTAAATCAGCTTCATTCCGCCCTGCCTGGCCGCAACCACACCTTTAACCACATCGCACAGCCTGTACTTCCCGCTACTCAAGCTTCCACGTGGGACGCCATCCCCGGACCATCTACCGCTCCTGTACGTACCATCACCGCCAGACCCATTGTCGCTCCAGAGCCGACTGACACTCTTGCCAGAGTGTCAGAACAGTGCCATCTGCAGCAAGCCGGTTAGCGAGCGTGGTCTCCAGCGCTGAATACTGCTGCACGCTCCTCCGACATCGGAGCCAATGGTACGTAACATCTGTTTGCGCCACCCTGCCATCGGGGCTGCTAGGGAGACGTGAGAACCAGTGCCCCCTCTCTCCATATTGGGGCATGCGAGGAACACAAGGCTGCGATTCATTGTAAAAAATCCCAAAAAATCCATCAAGCCAGAAGCAGTGGTGAGAGATACTTTGTATCATTCATTTTTTTGATTATTGACTTTATGTTACAAGCATATTTTGCCGCAAAACCGAATATCCATTCATTTTTTTTTTTTTTTTTTTTTGCGGATTTTATTTCTATTTGCAGATTTATGGAATTATTGGAATACTAACCCATCATTTTTATATTTTATATTTTGGATATCCCACTAGGGCCCAGTGGGATTTTCACTAGACAGTGCCAGTTTAATGTGTCACTTTGTCATTGTTTTATATATTTACATTTTATAATCTGAATTAAAAATAATTTTTGACTAACGCTGCCATAATTCATTATTGCCCATATCATTATGCACCATTGGTGAGGTCCTTGAGGCATAAGCTATATATTTCATTTAATATTCAACAAGTGTTCTATCCCTCTTTTCCTCATCATGACAAACTTTGTGTAGTTCGGTGTTTACGGACTTATGAATCCAAAACAGATTTTATCTCTTCTTCTCAAACTTCTTATTTCCTACAGAAAACCCCACTTAACAGTTTCTTCGGCGACCCTAGCCAGATGGATTAAATCGGTAATGTTTATGGCTAATATAGACATATCAAAATTCGGAGCTCATTCTGCTAGAAGTGCAGTTTCCACTAAACACATTCAATCTGGTGGATCCCTTTCGGATTTACTTAAAACAGCCAACTGGTCATCGGAAACCACATTTAAATCCTTTTTATTTTAGACCAGAACCTCATATTTCCATGTCTCTTCTATAACGTATTATTACTGTATATAATATAGTGTTTATCTTAGGTTTATAGCTTTGAACATGCATATAATGCGAGGCCTCCTGTCTTGCCATAAAATTGGAGATTTTCCTATCCTAGGTGATGGAAAACATAGATTTTATGAAAGACAGGAGGCGAGTATTATCCCACCCGTTATCCCACCCTTATGAGAGAATAAACTATTTGTTTATTCTCTTTTCAGCTTATTAACCGTTACTGGAGAGGACATCATATCCTACATCTTTCAACATCAAAATCCTACTCCTGTTGTTCAGCGTTTATTCTTCTATTCTTCTGAATGTTACGTTTTCAAAAAATTCCTTTCTTCTACGGACTCCTGATAGATTGAGAACCTCTACATCTTTCATAGACTTGTTGCTGTTTCTAGAAGTTATTATGAACAGTTTTATTGAACTAGACATTTATTTGTTATCAGCATCAAAGAAAGAGAGAGAATCCAGTAAAGCAAGGCCTTATATCACCTGGGCTGTTATGTGATTTGCTACTAGTCATTGTATAGCACCCTTGGTTACACCTGTGTATACACTAAGTTTTTTGCTTTATTCTAACACTTATAAAAAAAAATTCTGGCTGCTAAGCTTTTCAGTAAAGAAAGAAAATGCATATAATGCTCACCTCCTGTCTTTCAAAAAATCTATATTTTATGTCACCTAGGATAGGAAAATCTCCAATTTCCCACAGTTCATTTTATGTCCCAAGAATTTCCCAAATTCTTCCAGAATTGCCACAATACCTGGGATTTTTTCTGCTGGTATTTTTACAAAAAGAAGCACATCACCCGCATGCAACAAAATTTTTTCCCGATCCCCATTAACCCCAAACTCTTCAAATTCCTTAGTATTTCTAATAATATGGGCAAGAGGTTCAATTACAACTGCAAAAAGGTATGGGGAAAAAGGACACCCCTGTCTCTTGCCTCTGTGTAGCTCAAAACTTTCTGATGTCTCAACATTAATTTTAATCCTGGCTCTGGGGGAATTATAGACATAATTTCTGTGACAGCCCAGATCTTTGTAAACCTCTTATAGTCCGTATTTAGTAATGATATAGGGCCATAAAATGTTACCTCTACTTCATCTTTACCCTTCTTTGGAATTAGTATTATGCAGGCTTCTGCCATTGAATGTGAAAGTCTGCCAGTCAACAAGGATTCATTCAATTTCTCTAGCAGAAGGGGGAGGAGCGTTTCACCAAATTTCCTATAGATCTCAAAGACCAGCCTGTCACATCCAGTGGTTGAATTCCCTGAAATAGAGTTGAGTACCTTTTTAATTTCTTCAAGAGTAACTTCCCTATTGATTTCTTGTTTTTATTCTTCAGATAGTTGGGGGAGTTTTAACCCTTTGATGTATTCTTTTATCTGTTCTTGAATTTTTAGTGTGTAATTTTTTATAAAAACTAACCGTGATTCGTTCCATCTCTTCCCTAGAGTGCAGCAATTTCCCCCCTTGATCCCTTAATACTTTAATATTCTTATTTTCTTTATGATTCTTTATGATACCCATGAGCCACTTATTAGTCCCCCCCCCCACTAGTGTAATAGTTTTGCCCTCAAAAAAATAGTGCGTTGCACATTCTCTAAAGTATAATTCTTATACTTCTCTTGTGCAGGAGTAACTTCTCCCAATCTTGTTTTTTATTAGTTTGTGTAAATTTATTTTCTTCTATTTTCACCTCTTTTTCTAAATTTGTTTCAATTTCTCTACATTTCCGCAGGGTTCCCGCTGCTGGGGACCCCCTCGATCTCAGCTGCAGCACCCATCTGTCATTACTGCACAAAGCAAACTCGCTCTTTGCGTAATGACTGGGGCCGGAGCATCGTGACGTCACGGCTCAGCCCCTCATGATGTCACGGCTCACCCCTTAATGCAAGTCTGTGGGAGGGGGTGTGACGGCCACCATGCCCCCTCCCTTAGACTTGTATTGACGGGGTGGGTCGTGATGTCATAAGGCGGAGTCATGACGTCACAATGCTTCGGCCCCTGTATTGCCCGTCATTACACACAGAGCGAGTTTGCTCTGTGCAGTAATGACAGAGGGATGTTGAAGCCGAGATCCAGGGGGTCCTTTCGATAGGGGATAAGATGTCTAGGGGTGGAATACTCCTTTAAATAAGTTTAGAACTTAGTTTCACCCTACTGATTTGAAAGAAGGTTACAAAAACAAAAACATAAAGCTCCAATATGTGTCCCACCATAGTCGGTGAGTGGGCTGTCCCTGCTGAGATGAGTTATTAAAGACAGGGATAAGTGGCAGTGTAAATTTTGGCAGACAATTTAATTTTAGTTTTGCAGGCACGTAGAAAAAATGCTCATGGCACTCGATGCACTGGTATAAAAGGTACTTCTTTATTTCTAGCAAGGGGGTTCACAAACATCTGGAGCGGAGACGGGGGGAGACAGGTCAACGACCGTTTCACTGCAACTGCGGCTCCATGGTCCATTTGAAGCCGCAGTTGCGGTGGAATGGTCGTTGACCTTTCTCCCCCGTCTCCGCTCCCGATGTCTGTGATCCCCCTTGCTTGAAATAAAGAAGTACCTTTTATACCAGCGCATCGAGTGCCGTGAGCATCTTTTCTACGTGCCTGCATGGACATCCTGCCTTTGCTCTTTTGCCACTGAGCACCGAAAGACTGGTTGTGATATTGCGACTCCTCTGTTATTACCTGGCACCTCTACAAGCTCTCAGGTATTATATGGTGAAAATATATTAGCAGTGCCATCCCTTAATCTATTTGTGGTGTTTAATTTTAGTTTTAGTTACAGTCTTTTGATAAAAAAAATAACACTTTAGGTCTAGTTGGATTTTAGTAATCTGCTTAATTTTAGTAGTATTTTAGTCAATCAAAATGTGCGTTAGATTATAGTAGACTAAGGGGGATATTTATCAAAGCTGTCTATATCCCGCATCAATATAGACCAAACTACAGAGTGTTAGGCTGGTCTTTTGTGCGCCTAATTTATCAAAAGGCGCTCGATTCTTAATAAATTCTGCGCACAGACTTTGTGATCTATGCTTTAGACTGTATTTAAACCTGCTCCAACATGGTCTGACATTTCGGCGTACTTTCAGCAGATGCGACTTGTCGCTGAAAAGTCGCTTTTGATAAATTCAGCACCAATGCATTTTCCAATGCAATTCTGTCTAAAATAGACTGGAATGCATCATGTTCTAAAAATTTTCTAGAGCAAAAGTCGCAAAAAAGTCACACATATTTAGACTGCGACTTTCTGTGCGACAAATTTAGACAGGAAAAAACAGTCTAAATCCTTTGATAAATATCCCCCTAAATCTCCAGCAGGTTTTAGGCAAATACAATTTAATGGGTTTAGGAACTAGTTAAACACTTTAGTTTTAGGAAATAGGAATTCACCTCAGGCCCCCAAAACACATAGGTAAAATAATGAATAAAGGGAAGATTATTATCATTATACATTTTACTACTGGTACTTACCAAATCATGTAAACTGAGACCAATATTATCAATAATACCAGTATACAAGGAATATTATCACCATATATATATATATTTTACCATCATACTGATACTTACTGAACTTACTGACTAAATCCTGTATCCTGAGACCAATATTACCAATAATAACAGTATACAAGAAGGAATATTATCACCGTAAATATTACCATCATACTGTTACTGGCCAAATCCTGTATACCAGTATACAAGGAGGAATATTATCACCATACATATTACCATCATACTCATAATGTCCAATTTTGGGCCCCTGTATATAGGAAGGACATAGCTAAACTGGAGTGGGTGCAGAGGAGGGCGACAAAGATAATTGATGGTAAGGGAGGATTACAGGACCAAGACAGGTTATCAAGCTTGGGGATATTTAGTTTTGAGAAAAGACATCTTAGGGGTGATTTAATCACAATGTACAAATATATGAATGGACATTACAGAGATCTTTCTAGTGATCTTTTTATATCTAGGCCGGTAACCATGACAAGGGCCGTCCTCTACATCTAGAGGAAATAAGGTTTGACCATCATCGCAGACAGGGGTTCTTTACTGTAAGAGCAGTGAGACTATAGAATTCTCTGCCACATGAATGGCCCCCAAGGTCTCCCGATCTGACCCGCTTAGACTTTTATCTTTGGGGTCATCTGAAGGCAATTGTCTATGCTGTGAAGATACGAGATGTGCAGAACCTGAAACTATGGATACTGGAAGCCTGTGCTAGCATTTCTCCTGCGGTGTTGCTATCTGTGTGTGAAGAGTGGGAGAAGAGGGTTGCATTGACAATCCAACACAATGGGCAGCACATTGAACACATTTTATAAGTGGTCAGAAACTTGTAAATAACTCATGAAAGAATATAGTTACGTTAAAACCAAGCACATCATTGTTTTTCTTGTGAAATTCCCAATAAGTTTGATGTGTCACATGACCCTCTTCCTATTGAAAAAACAAAAGTTGGATTCAAAATGGCCGACTTCAAAATGGCCGCCATGGTCAACACCCATCTTGAAAAGTTTCCCCCCTCACATATACTAATGTGACACAAACCGGAAGTTAATATCACCAACCATTCCCATTTTATTAAGGTGTATCCATATAAATGGCCCACCCTGAAGATGTAGGGGGATAGAACGTTCCAAGGATTTATTCTGATCGCCATATTGGAGTCGGGAAAGAATTTTTCCTCTGGTATAGGGCAATTGGCATCAGCCTCATGGGGGGTGGGGGGTTTGCCTTCCTCTGGATCAACACAGTAGGGTCCTAGGTTAAACTTGATGGACTCTTGTCTTTTTAAACCTTACAAACTATGTAACTTAGTAACTATTTCTGACCAAATCCAGGATACTGAGACCAATAATACCAGTATACAAGGAGAAATATTCTTAACATACATAATAACATCATACTGTTACGGCGACTTTTTGTGTGATTTTTTTATCCCATGGCGACAAAATGTGTTACTTTTTAATAATGCTGTCCACAGTCAGTTTTGTAAGCCAAGTCAGGGCTGGTGTAGATTTGCGCCTCAGGTAGCGCAGTGGCGCCAAAAGATGCGGCAAACTGAAAAGTCGCACATCAAAAATTCCTGACCACTGCATATCAACTGAAATCACCACTTGGTATGTTCTTTAAAAAAAAAAAAAAAAACTTCTAAAGCAAAAGTCTCAACGGCATCTGAGACAAACTGTGCAACAAATGTACACCATAAAACCAGGGTAAAACCAATGATAAAAATGAAGGGCCCCAGAAGACAGGAGACCAATATAGACATACAAGGGGAGCACCGTAAAGTGAGTAAAAGTTTGTTATTTTTGCAGCCACGGCAGAATGGAGAGATAAAAAATTACTCTTTTAAGGGACTCTCACTTATTAGGAAAGAAACATTAAAGGACAACTGTAGTTTTTACACTTTTCTATATGCCCGTGCCCGGGCCTCAAAAATAAACAAAATAAACTTATACATACCTTCCTACGAGCCCCCATTGGTCCAGCACAGGCCTCACGGTCCGGCAGTGCTGACATCATTCCACTTCCACTTCGTCGGCGTATCACCGACGGAAGCGATGTCCCGCCCCGGCTGGTGATAGGCTGAGCCCACTGTCATGTAAGGAGGTCTGGCTGGCTTCTTACATGACAGGGGCTCAGCCTATCATCAGCCGGGGCGGGACATCGCTAAGGTCGGTGATATGCCGACGGCTCTGCAGCGTCCCCGTCCCCAGGAAGTGGAATGACGTCAGCACTGCCAGACCGTGAGGCCTGTGCCGGACAAACAGGGGCTGGTAGGAAGGTATGTATACGTTTATTTTGTTTATTTTTGAGGCACGGACATATAGAAAAGTGTACCACTACAGTTGTCCTTTAGGGCACCACCTATATTTGGGAGCATAAAGAAAAAGAAATTTGTTAAGACGTCCACGCTAATAAGGAAACAGGGTGTTGAGCAGGAAATATGCTCGTGTGTCCATACCCTAAAAAATGCAGTGGTTATTAAAAGTCATACAATAAATTATAATCACACAAAGCATGACAGTACAATATACAGCACAGGTAACCTAAGCTATACACCGTACCACATGCTACACTAACACTCCGCTTCATCACTCGATATCGAAGAAACACAGTCAAAAAACAATAACACATTACAGCTGTGATCGGAGAGGGGCATGGGATCAATGTTGGTAGGGGGAGGGCGGATCACAGGGTCAATCTACTGTGCAAACGTATGGGGAGGTAGGAGAAGCAGAGGGGCATTAATCCTCTTCTTCATCGAAATTCGGACAGTCCAAGATGGAATAGTCTCTAAGCCAGCTGTGGACCAGCCTGTGGCAGTCCTGGACAGAAATGTCCTCCCTGTTGTAGATGAGGCGGTTCCTGGCCAGCCATATAGCATCCTTAAAACAGTTCATAAGGCGCCAGGCCTCCTGGATGGCCTCCACCTCATGAACCCCAGGAAAGAGTCCATACAGCACCGAATGGTACAATAGGTGGGAGTCTCTAAGTTCAAGTTCCAGGGCGTTCAATAGGCCCTGCACAAAGGGGCACTGCCAAAAGACATACATACATGTTTCGTCCACATAGGGGCACCTGGGGCAGTACCTGGTTTTGCACAGGCCACGGACATGCATAAAAGACCTCAGAGATAGTCCCCCCTGAATGGCCATCCACGACAAGTCCTTGTGTGCATTGGTTAGCCTTGCAGAGGCTACATTGTCCCAAACAGTCTCTGCAGTGGCCTTAGGGAGCCCTGGAAGAGCTCCAGCAAGTCCTTAGCTCTGATGAGCTTGTACACAGTCTTAGGCTTCCACAAGTCGGGCTTGAGTCCCTCCAGTTGGTGTTCCCCTATGAACCGGACGACATCCCCATAGAACCAGGGAGTGTGCCAGTTGTAAGGGATGGAGCTATCCCACCTGTCCTAGCCGAATTGGAGGCTCCCTGTTTGGGTAGACATTGCATTATGCGTGCTCTTCTCAGTGGAGAGTGCCAAAAATGTTCTAACCAATATTTTTGTGGTTTTTTTTCTTCTCATTTTAGATCCGTGTATGCAGAGGATTACGGCGGATTCGATGGATTATGGCGGATGAACAGTTTTTTTCTTTTAATAAAATGGTTAACGAGGGCTGTAGGGGAGTGTTTTTTAAAATAAAAATTTTTTTCCAATGTGTTGTTTTTTTTATTATTGAATTTTCAGGCTTAGCAGTAGAAGCTGTCTTATTGACGGGATCCATTACTAAGCCTGGGCTTAGCGTTTACCCCCAAAACAGCTAGCGCTAACCCCCAATTATTACCCCAATACCCATCGCCACAGGGGTGCTGGGAAGAGCCGGTACCAACAGGCCCGGAGCATCAAAAAAATGGTGCTCACGGGCCTAGGCAGTAACAGGCTGGCGTTATTTAGGCTGGGGAGGGCCAGTAACTATGGTCCTCGCCCACCCTGCTAATGTCAGGCTGTGGCAGTGGGTACCGGGGTTATAATTGGGGGTTAGCTGTTTGGGGGGGCTAACGCTAAGCCCTGGCTTAGTAATGGATTTCGTCAATAAGACAGCTTCCACTACTAAGCCTGAAAATGTAATTTAAAAAAAACACAACACATTGGAAAAAAATTATTTTATTTTAAAAAACACTCCCCACAGCCCTCATTAACCCTTTTTATGAAAAGAAAAAAATCCTCTGCATACACGTATCTGAAACGAGAAGAAAAAAAAACACTAAAAATTGGTTAGTACATTTTTGGAACTCTCCGCTGGGGAGAGCGCCCATGATGCAATGTCTTCCTAAACAGGGAGCCTCCAATTGGTGCAAAACTACAACTCCCAGTATGCCCAGACAGCCTTTGGCTGTCTGGGCATGCTGGGAGTTGTAGTTTAGCAACAGCTGGAGTCTCCCTGTCTGGGAAGACACTGCCAGAAGGGTCTGTTCACATTATACAAAACGGACAATGTGAACAGATCTTCAGACTTACTAGCCTGGCTCCCGTCTGTAGCTCCGCCCCCTGATTACATCATTTGGGGACAGAGCTACATGGACACGACAGGGACATGGAGCGAGGAAGGTAAGTGGACCTCGTGTTCTGTATACACTATATACAGCTATCTATAGATAGCTGTATATACTGTATACCGCCCAAAGAGGCTATAGGAGAAGGGAGTACTGTCAGTATAGTGACAGGATTCCCGGCTCCTGTATAGTATACACTATGCCCCCCTGTATACTATACGGCCCGGGGAGGTGAGTAATGATGCTGCCCATCACTCCTCATCTCCTTAAACTCTATGGACCGGGCGCTCAGCATGCAACCCATAGAGCGGTACCTGAAGACAGTGAGAAAACTGCCACAGGGTACAAAACTGTCTGTTTCCACACACCAGGAAAAACGCCAGAAAAAACGCCAGAAAAACTGCCAAAATGCAAGGATAATCTGTGGCAGTTTTCCTGGCAGTTTTTTTCTGCCATTTTTGCTGGTGGGAAAAAACCTCAGTGGAATTCTAGCCTCACTATGGATGTATCTTTTTTTTTTTAAAGAAAAATTTTAGTGCCACATATGGGTTATTTGCATAGTCTGTAAAAGTTCTTACACAATTATTTTGTGAAGTGAAGAAAGTGTTCCGCTCACCTCTCCCGATTCGGTGCACAGACCCGTGCCCCGCCAGGCACACACCAGAGAATCAAAGAATTAGCAGGAGGTCAAGCAAATCAATGATATGCAGCTTTATTGTAGAAAAGGACACACGTACAGGCAACTATCATATGCGTTTTGAGCGCATGTGCTCTTCCTCCGTGACATCAGTGCTTGTCCATGTGAGGTGTTAAATACACTGCCCATTTTCAATCAATACATAGTGGCAATGTAAATCATTTTCGAATTCATGCAATTGAACATGTGAACGTGAGTATAAGAGGAGGATGTGTACGCAAGAAACTGGCAGACAGGGAAGCCAGTTATTATTTCATTATTGAAGTATATCACCCTCCTCTTCTATTACACACATTGGTATATTTATCACACTCTGGAAAATGTGCATTTATGTATTTTATCAATGTTTGTATATTGATCCTCCTGTCAGTGACGTCTGAGGTGAGGTGGGAGGTTTCAATCCTTCCACAATTATTTTGTGCCTTATTCTATTTTAACACAACATTAATTTTTTAATTTAATGGGTATGTCAGCATGTACGTGTCCTAAAATTAACAAGGTGTGCAGTGTGTATTTTCAACCTTAAAATTAATAGTTATATAATTATTTATTTCTATAATTAACATTAATGTAGTAGCTTCGTTTCATGATGCAGAACAGTTGTTAAAGTGGGTGTTAACCTGTTCAGGACCCATGTCGTACCGGTACATCATGGGTCCCTGGTAGTTAAGGACGCATGATGTACTGCGCGGCGGGGACCAGACCGGGGTGACTGCTGATATCGATCAGCAGGCACCCCGCGCAAATGCCCAGGGGGGTCATCAGACTTCACACTGGCGATTTGCGCAATTCCGGGTCATGCCGGTCTAAGGTGACCCGGTGACCTGGAAAATAAGGGCTATCAGGGTTGTCCAAGACACCCAAGATCCCCCTGAAGGGATAGGAGTGAGGTGGCAGGGGTGCCACCCCTCCTATTCCTGCTATTGGTTGTATATAAGCGACGACCAATAGCAGATCATGGTCGGGGGGTTAACTTTCGGTTTCCCCGTTCTGCCCACCCACAATAGGCGGGGCAGAACGGGGAAACCGACGAGAACCGACACCAATGATCCACTTACCCATCGGAGGCGATGATCGACGGTGGAGATCAGCGGCAGCAGAGGACAGCGATGCGGCTCCCTGGTTCCTACGGAAGCCGGTGAGTTGCCTAGCAACATCTGGAGGGCTACAGTTTGAGACCACTATACAGAGGCCTTTAAACTATAGTCCTCCAGATGTTGCAAAACTACAACTCCCAGCATGCCTAGACAGCTGTTTGGGCATGCTGGGATTTGTAGTTTTGCAACAGCTGGAGGGCTACAGTTTGAGAACACTATACAGTGGTCTCTAAACTGTAGCCCTCCAGATCTTGCAAAACTACAACTCCTTGCATTCCCACACAGCTGTTTGCTGCCTGGGAATTATGGGATTTGTAGTTTTGCAACATCTGGAGGGCCACAGTTTGGAGATCACTGTGCAGAGGTCTCTAAACTGTAGCTCTCCAGATGTTGCAAAACTGCAAATCCCAGTATGCACAAACAGCAAACAGCTGTCTCACCATGTTGGGAGTTGTAGTTGCGTACCTCCAGCTGTTGCATAACTACATCTCCCAGCATGCCCTTCGGCGATCAGTACATGCTGGGAGTTGTAGTTTTGCAACAGCTGGAGGCACACTGGTTGGAAGATACTGACTTAAGTAACAGAACCTAACTGAAGGTTTTCCAACCAGTGTGCCTCCAGCTGTTGCAAAAGTACAACTCCCAGCATGCAAGGTCTGTCAGTGCATGCTGGTAGTTGTAGTTTTGAAACACAGGGTACATTCACACGGGCGAGTTTACAGTAAGTTTCCAGCTTGAAGTTTGAGCTGCGGCACATTTTTCACCGCAGCGCAAACTCCTAGCGGGATACTGACTGTAAACCCGCCAGTGTGAATGTACCCTAAAAACACTCCACTAGACTACACTAACACATAATAAAGGGTAAAAAACAACATATACACCCCCTTACACTTTCCTTCCCAATAAAAATGAAAAACGTATTGGAAGTGATTCCAAAACGGAGCCTCCAGCTTTTGCAAAACAACAACTCCCAGCATTTCCGGACAGCCACTTACTGTCCAGGCATGCTGGGAGTTTAGCAACAGCTGGAGGCACCCTGTTTGGGAATCACTGGCGTAGAATACCCCTATGTCCACCCCTATGCAATCCCTAATTCAGTCCTCAAATGCACATGGCGCTCTCTCACTTCAGAGCCCTGTAGTATTTCAAGGAAACAGTTTAGGGCCACATATGGGGTATTTTCGTACTCAGGAGAAATTGCACTACAAATTTTGGGGGATTTTTCTCCTTTTACCCCTTATGAAAAGGAAAATTTGGGGCCTACACCAGCCTGTTATTGTAAAAAAAATGTGCACTATCTTTTTATTTTTACAAGCGGTAAAAGAAAAAAAGACCTCCAAAATTTGTAACGCAATTTCTCCTGAGTACGGAAATACCCCATATGTGGGCGTAAAATGCTCTGCGGGCGCACAACAAAGCTCAGGAGTGAGAGCGCACCATGTACATTTGAGGCCTAAATTGGTGATTTGCACAGGAATGGCTGATTTTACAGCGGTTCTGATATGAACGCAAAAACATAAATACCCACATGTGACCCAATTTTGGAAACTACAGCCCCTGTAACAAGGGGTATAGTGAGCCTTAACACCCCACAGGTGTTTGACGAATTTCCGTTAAAAATGGATGGGAAGATGAAAAAAACATTTTCACGAAAATGCTGCTGTTACCCTAAATTGTTCATTTTCACAAGGGAAAATAGGAAAAAAGCCCCCCAAAATTTATAACCCCATTTCTTCTGAGTAAGAACATATCCCATATGTGCATGTAAAGTGCTCTGCGGGCGAAATACAATGCTCAGAAGAGAAGGAGCGACATTTGGCTTTTGAAGAGAAAATTTGTCCGGAATTGAAGGCCACGTGTGTTTACAAAGCCCCTATAGTGCCAGAACAATGGACCCCCCCACATGTGACCCCATTTTGGAAACTACACCGCCTCATGTAATGTAATAAGGGGTACAGTGAACATTTACGCCCCACAGGTGTCTGACAGATTTTTGGAACAGTGGTCCGTGAAAGTGAAAAATGTTTTTCATTTGCACAGCCCACTGTTCCAAAGATCTGTCAAATGCCAGTGGGGTGTAAATACTCACTGCACCCCTTATTAAATTCTGTGAGGGGTGTAGTTTCCAAAATGGGGTCACATGTGGGAGGGGGGTCCACTGTTCTGGCACCATGGGGGGCTTTCTAAACGAACATGGCCCCTGACTTCCATTCCAAGCAAATTCACTCTCCAAAAGTTCAATGGCGCTCCTTCTCTTCTGAGCATTGAAGTGCGCCAGCAGAGCACTTGACGTCCACACATGGTGTATTTCCATACTCAGGAGAAATGGGGTAAAAATGTTGGGGGTCATTTTCTCCTATTACCTCTCGTAAAAATGTAAAATTTGGGGGAAAAACTGCATTTTAGTGAATTTTTTTTTTTCATTTACACATCCAACTTTAACAAAAAGTCGTAAAACACCTGTGGGGTGTTAAGGCTTGCTGTACCCCTTGTTGCGTTCCTTGAGGGGTGTAGTTTCCAAAATAGTATGTCATGTGGGTTGTTTTTTCCTGTTCTGGCACCATAGCGGCTTCCTAAATGCGACACGCCCACCAAAAACCATTTCAGCAAAATTTGCTTTCCAAAAGCCAAATGTGACTCTTTCTTTTCTGAGCTACAATGCTCAGAAAAGAAGGAGTCACATTTGGCTTTTGGAAAGCCCGCAGAGCATTTTACGTCCTAACATGGGGTATTTCCATACTCAGAAGAGATGGGGTTACAAATTTTGGGGAGCATTTTCTCCCATTACCTTTTGTAAAAATAGTAAATTTGGGAAAAAACTGCACTTTAGTGAAAACATTTTTTTTTTTTTTTCATTTACACATCCGACTTTAACGAAAAGTCGTCAAACACCTGTGGGGTGTTAAGGCTCACGGGACCCCTTGTTACGTGCCTTGAGGGGTGTAGTTTCCAAAATTATATGCCATGTGGGGGGTTTTCTGCTGTTCTGGCACCATAGGGGCTTCCTAAAGGTGACATGCCCCCCCAAAAACATTTCATCAAAATTCACTCTCCAAAATCCCATTGTCGCTCCTTCCCTTCTGAGCCCTCCACAGCACCCGCCGAACGCTTGACATACACATATGAGGTATTTCCTTACCTTGGGTCTACAAGAACATACGAGTGTAAAAAATTAAGATTTTGAATTTTCTCCTTTACTTTGCTGCTATTCCTGTGAAACACCTAAAGGGTTAACACACTTACTAAATGTCATTTTGAATACTTTGAGGGGTGAAGCTTTTATAATAGGGTCATTTATGGGGTATTTCTAATATGAATGCCCTTCAAATCCCCTTCAAAACTGAACTGCTCCCTGAAAAATTCCAATTTTGAAAATTTTGTGAAAAATTTGAAAATTGCTGCTGAACTTTGAAGCCCTCTTGTGTCTTCCAAAAGTAAAAACATGTCAAGTTTATGATGCAAACATAAAGTAGACATATTGGGGGAGATTTATCAAAACCTGTGTAGAGGAAGAGTGGTGCAGTTGCTAATAGCAACCTATCACAGGACTCTGAAAATGAAAGAAGCAAGCTGATTGGTTGCTATGGGCAACTACACCACTCTTCCTCTGCACAAGTTTTGATAAATATCCCCGATTGTATATGTGAATCAATATATAATGTATTTGGTATGTCTATTTTCCTTACAAGCAGAGAGCTTCAAAGTTAAAAAAAAAAAATGCAAAATTTTCAATTTTTTCATCAAATTTTGGAATTTTTTCCCCAAGAAATTATGTAAGTATCGATGAAAATTTACCACTTACATAAAGTAGAATATGTCATGAAAAAACTTTCTCAGAATCAGAATGAAAAGTAAAAGCATCCCAGAGTTATTAATGCTTAAAGTGACAGTGGTCAGATGTGCAAAAAATGGCCGGGTCCTACACTGAAAATTGGCTGGGTCCTTAAGGGGTTAATGTACTTTTCTGCAGACATACGCACTTTCTATAAGCCAGGTTCTGCGACTTTTTTTCTTCATAAATAGCGACTATTGCATCTTATAAATGCATGACCACTGCAAAGTAAAATAAAAATTACCACATGAGCAGATTTCAGAAATGTGCTTTGGAATAAGCAATAATCAAAAAGTAGCTGCATGTATAGAAAAGTCGCATGTGCGCAAGTACATGCAGCTTTTTTATGCAAAAGAAATTTTCCAGAGTTTGATAAATCTCCATATATATATATATATATATATATATATATATATATATACATATACACAGTGACCCCCCGACCTAGGCGACATATAATCAAATCGACATACGATGGCCTCTCAGAGGCCATTTCATGTCGATGTCAGCATCGTCATACGATGCTTTTTTATGTCGGGGCCATCGCATTAAGTGCTATCCGGCAGCGCAAAATGCTTAAGCCCGTGTGGTGCGGTGAGTATTACTTACCCCTCCACGATGCTCCGGGATGCCCTCCGGGTCCAGCGCTGGTCCTCAGGTGTCTTCTCGGCCCTCTCCGGTGACGTCACTACGCTGTTGCGCACGCTGTCCCGTCATCCAATAGGAACGGCGTACGCAGCGGCGTAATGACATCGCTACACAGGCCCAGTAAGGCCTTGCGGAAGACAGCAGAGGATCGGAGAAGACCAGGAGAGCCCAGCGGAGACCCGGGGTCACCATCGGGAGCGGAGGGACGCGGTCCGGAGCGGCGGGGACAGGTGAGTACAGCTTCCTATACTTTACATTGCACGAATCCCTCAACATACGATGGATTCAACAAACGATGGCTCGTTTGGAACGAATTACCATCGTATGTTGAGGGACCACTGTGTATATATATATATATATATATATATATATATATATATACTGTGATCCCTCAACTTACAATGGCCTCATCATACAATAGTTTCAACATACAATGGTCTTTTCTGGACCATTGTCAGTTGAAACCAGATTCACCATACAATGCTACAGACAGTCCAGATCTGTGAAACGTGTCAATGGCTGGAAGAACTGACCAATCAGAATAGGCATTTTACTGGGAAAACCCCTGTATTACTGAAGCGTATGCACTGACTGATATCTAGTAGCGCCCCCTACAGTACAGGGAGGTATTACATGTTATGTACACTTTACCTGTACCAGGGTTACCTGCTTCTTTGAACACCAGGTAAGGGCGACTCCATGTTACTTTTTTAGGACACTGTGTACTGTACATGTACAGGACCCCGAAGAAGATCCTGTCCTCAACATAGACCAGTGTTTCCCAAGCAGGGTGCCCCCAGATGTTGCAAAACTACAACTCCCAGCATGCCCGGACAGCCTTTGGCTGTCCGGGCATGCTGGGAGTTGTAGTTTTGCAACAGCTGGAGGCTCCCTGCTTTGGAAACACTGACATAGACAGTGATTTACAGCTCTTAGACGATCTTTCTTAAAGGGGTACTCCGGTGCTTACACATCTTATCCCCTATCCAAAGGATAGGGGATAAGATGCCTGATCGCAGGAGTCCAGCAGCTGGGGACCCCCGGGATCATGTACGCAGCACCCCGTTTCTAATCAGTCCCCGGAGCGTGCTCGCTCCGGGACTGATTACCGGCAACCGCAGGGCCGGCGGCTTGTGACGTCACGCCCCCGCGTGACATCACGCTCCGCCCCTCAATGCAAGCCTACGGGAGGGGGCGTGACAGCTATCACGCCCCCACCTGTAGGCTTGCATTGAGGGGCGGAGCGTGACGTCACACAGGGGCGGAGGCGTGACGTCACACGCCGCCGACCCTGCGGTCGACCGTAATCAGACCCGGAGCGAACACGCTCCGGGGACTGATTACAATCGGGGTGCCGCGTGCATGATCCCAGGGGTCTCTAACTGCGGGACTTCCGAGATCAGGCATCTTATCCCCTATCCTTTGGATAGGGGATAAGATGTGTAAGCACCGGAGTACCCCTTTAATTATATATGTAAGGACTTGCTTTATGTATATTAGTATTATATTATTTTTCTTTAATCCTCACTTTTTCCTATTTTTGGATGACATTTTGGTGCCATTAGAAACAATTACCAGGTTTCCATAGAGTTCTGGTCTCAACATACAATGATTTCAACATACAATGGTCGTCCTGGAACCAATTAATATTGTAACTTGAGGGACCACTGTATATGTATTGCTCTTTTCTAAACCACATCTATCTGCTATGGGGGCAGGGCTGTAGGACATAGGGGGCCAATATTAAGTAGAGTTGGCACCCTGAAATACTGTACATTAGGGAGCATACCTTCATGACTATCCTAAGCTTATATATGAGGCGACTGGTGCAGGTAAATAGTTCTCTAGTTGTAGGAGCCCGGGCAGAACCGCCTGTCACTAACGCTTTCTGACTCCCGTCTCACCAACTACAGTGTGAACACTGCACAAGCCTATGCCAATGTCTGTCCCTGAGGATAGGGCAGAGTTTCCTGTCAGCTGTAGACATTCCCTGTGCCAAGGACAGCACTGTGCGGAATACTGAAGTATTACAAGTCCAGAATTGCGGCACGTCAGGTCGCCGCTCACACACCAATAACTTTTTCCGAGCCAGTGCAGACTTCCCATAGAGGTGCGTTACCGCCGCTCACACACCAAGAAGCGCTGAAGACGAGGGCGGGACGTCTGTCTACAGAGGGCGGGGCGTGCACTTGGTTCGTCCAATCAGTAGCGGAGGGCGGGGTCACACTGACAAATGGGTGTGTCTGGCGGAGATCTGTATTGAGCACAGGTAAAGACGGATAAGAGAAGTCCGGTGGGGCGAGCGGCGGTGCTCGGGGCTATGTCAGGATACTAACAATCCGGGATCACAGGGGGTCCGGCCGGGGACATCGGAGCATCTGACGGGGGGTTCTGCTCATCGTGGACTACTGCTGAACTTACTGCGCCTATGGGGCACCGGCACCGAACCGTCAACTTCACTATTGAAAAGTGCCATGGTGACGGGCAGCCGTGCCAGTGCCGGATAGGCTGACCTGTGCCAGGACACCGGGCATCACCTGTAACTTATTATAACACTGGGGATCGCCATGAAATCACAGCAGCGCTATTACCGGCAGGAGTAACACCGAGTACCGGGGACAGTCCGCAGCACTATTCTTATTTCTCCTGACAGGATCCAAAGTTCACTTGTTCCCTTTCCTGCAGAAGGCTTTGTCCATGTTCAGCACATGGCTCGGTGCTGGGGAACCAGAAAACCAGTGACATGAAGGTACAGGATGTCCTCCATACTATTCCTGCAATTAATTGTTAGAAGAATAATTAATAACATTATATCATAACGAGATTCTTATCCCTGCTCATTTATAACTCTATATGGCACAAACACTTGGACACAAAATCGAATATTATAAGTATCTTTTAAAATAGTAATGGATTTATTTTATTTATTTTTATTGTAAGTACCTACTAGTATTAATAGACTATTGTATTTTTATTTCTTTTTATTCTAAGTAATAGACTATTTTTTATTTTTTATTCTAAGTACCTACTAGTATTAATAGACTATTTTTTATTTTTTTATTCTAAGTACCTACTAGTATTAATAGACAATTTTTTTTATTCTAAGTACCTACTAGTATTAATAGACTATTTTATTTTAATTTATTTTTATTCTAAGTAATAGACTATTTTTTTATTTTTTATTCTAAGTACCTACTAATATTAATGGACTATTTTGAATTTTTATTCTAAGTACCTACTGGTATTAATAGACTATTTTTTTGTATTGTTTTTTTATTATAAGTACCTACTAGTATTAATAGACAATTTTTTATTTGTATTTATTTTTTTAGTTTCTTTATAGCAGTAATAGACCTTTTTTTATTTAATTTATTTTTGTAGCCTATTCCCCAGTGCTGAGTTCTACAACAAATCTTCTTATGGTTATTTGTAGTAATAGAGGATGACATTTTTAGTATGTATTCTTCATCCTATGCAGAGTATGTATTATGTCTTCATTTTTACTCTACATTATTGTATTTTTGACCAGGACAGTTTTCCATCTTTAGAAATGTATGTTGCGGCTTCACTTTACAGTGTGTCTTGTATATGGTATATTGTAGTGTCACTTATTGTCTGTAATGCATATATTGTATGGCAGTTTTTGAGAATATTACCAATGTTTTTATTTTCTTTAATAGACGCTATTCTAAAGTTTAGAAGTAAAGTCGCACCCCTGAAGAGGTACAGGATGTCGCCCCCCTGAATACAGTTTTCAATAATTCCGGCTGTTGTTATAGGTGCTCATCCAGTAAAGACATGGCCAGACTAAATCCTGGAGTTTTTGTAGTGGGCCTTCTGTTCATCCTTCAGGTACCTACGCCAGTTTTTATGGCATCCAAAGCAATAGTCTGTCAAGAGATTACGGTGCCCATGTGTAAGGGTATTGGATACAATGACACCTATATGCCCAACCAGTTCAACCACGACACTCAAGATGAAGCCGGCTTGGAAGTGCATCAGTTTTGGCCTTTGGTGGAAATTCAATGCTCGCCTGATTTGAAGTTTTTCCTCTGTAGTATGTATACGCCTATTTGCTTGGCTGACTACAAGAAACCTCTTCCACCATGCCGATCTGTATGTGAACGAGCTAAAGCGGGGTGCTCGCCACTCATGAGACAATATGGGTTTAGCTGGCCAGAGAGAATGAACTGTGACAAACTTCCGCGACATGGAGACCCAGAAAACCTCTGTATGGATTATAACAGGACTGAGACCACCACACTTCCACCCTTATTTGTAAAACCAACTCACCCACCTAAAGGACCAAAACACTTGACTCCTCTCCATAGTCAGAAGCAACCAAACAGTGACTGTGAAGGGGTATGCAAATGCAGAGAGCCTTTTATCTCCATAACAAAAGAGTCCCATCCCCTGTATAATAGAATCAAGACAGGCCAGGTGCCGAACTGTGCCATGCCATGTTTCCAGCCCTACTTCACCCAGGATGAGAAGACATTTGCTACTTTCTGGATAGGGTTGTGGTCCATCTTGTGTTTCATCTCTACCTTTACTACTGTGACCACATTTTTGATTGACATGGAGAGGTTTAGGTACCCCGAACGGCCCATCATCTTCTTATCTGCTTGTTATTTCTTTGTATCTATCGGCTACATTGTCAGATTTATAGTAGGTCATGAAAATGTCGCCTGCAACAGGGACCACATTCACTATGAGACAACAGGACCAGCCCTCTGCACAATTGTTTTTCTTCTGATCTACTTCTTTGGAATGGCCAGTTCTATCTGGTGGGTGATCTTGTCTTTTACATGGTTTCTGGCTGCTGGCATGAAGTGGGGTAATGAGGCCATTGCCAGCTACTCTCAGTATTTCCACATGGCAGCATGGCTTATACCAAGCATCAAATCCATAGCTGTCCTTGCCCTAAGTTCAGTGGATGGCGATCCTGTGGCCGGAATCTGCTATGTGGGGAACCAAAACCTGGACAATCTACGTGGATTTGTGTTGGCTCCACTAGTAGTATACCTGTTTACAGGAACAATGTTTCTATTAGCCGGCTTTGTCTCACTCTTCAGAATTAGGAGTGTTATTAAACAGGGTGGTACCAAAACAGACAAACTGGAAAAACTGATGATCAGGATAGGTATATTCAGTGTACTGTACACCGTACCTGCAACCATAGTGGTCGCCTGTTATATTTATGAACAGCACCACAGGGAATTTTGGGAAAAATCCCACAACTGCTCATGTTCTGGGGACAAAAAGAGATCCAGGCCTGAGTATGCAGTTTTTATGTTAAAGTACTTTATGTGTCTAGTGGTCGGCATCACTTCAGGGGTATGGATTTGGTCTGGAAAAACTTTAGAGTCTTGGAGAAGATTCACAAGTAGATGTTGCAGAAGCAGCAAATCTATCAATGCCTTAGCATACAGTGAAGCCAGCACAGCACTAACAACAAGGACTGGTTTGCCAAGTTCAGCTTTATACCACAAACAAGTGCCAATGTCTCATGTCTGAACAATGCCCTTTGCACTGCAGAACATCTCGACTTGCATTTTGTAAGCTATGGTCCCTGCCACGGTTTCTTATTGTCTGTGTTACTGCTATGTACTATTTCATTCTTTGACAATCCATACATTGCAACACTTTTTTTTTTTTTTCCATTCAGAATTTTTTAAGTAGAAGTCCCTTTATTTAGAGTAGACTTTTTACGTGTTCTGAAGTGCGGAGTCTGAACACAAGCAATTGTGTGCACGTCTCCAGGACACTAATATATTCACATCTGGCTTCTCTACAATCTATTTCATCAGGTTGTAATTTCATTACTTCATAATATATCAGTGGATAAAATGTGTAACCTGTAGCCATGTGATGCTGAGCAGGGTTGTTTGTAGGTGGACCATAGAAGAGCTTTAGCTATATAAATGCCGTCCTGTGTTACCATATCTTCTGCTTGTGAGGAGGAGGCCTTTTTTTTAATCATTCCCTATATCCAAAATAGGAAAATCTTACACAATCCACTAAGTGTATGGCTTTCTGCTGTAAAGCAGCCAAAAAATGCATACCTTAAAGTGACACTGCCATGGAGAACAAAATGGAAATGAGCATTTCATCCCAAAAAAAACTTAAAGGTAATGCCCTTTTGGAATATTCAGTTTCGTTTGGTATTGCAATGACCATATAGAGAATTAGGAGTGTTATTAAACAGGGTGGTACCAAAACAGAAAAACTGGGAAAACTGATGATCAGGATAGGTATATTCAGTGTACTGTACACCGTACCTGCAGCCATAGTGGTCGCCTGTTATATTTATGAACAGCACTACAGGGAATTTTGGGAAAAATCCCACAACTGCTCTTGTTCCGGGGACAAAAAGCGATGTTCTATAGTTGTTATATGCAGGAGCCTATGTGACCAATAGTAGTAAGGACACCTGCAGGGCATGAGCAGGCATTACCTTTAAAATCACCCATACAGGGTAATACTCTTGTGATCTAAATACGCATGTAATTCTAATTCTACATGAATTTCACACTGGCTAGCATATTAGATCTAACACTATAGGTCTATTATTGTTCTGGTTTTGTTTTGTATTGTTTTCCTTTAGAGGTATGCAAATTGATTTATTTTTTATTTTTACACCCATTCATAAAAGAGAAATAGTTGTGGCCACACAATTTTATGACTATATCTTGCCATGTGTTCTGTGCACCTCCAAGATCTCAAGAGTTAACATCAATTGTGTGTTTAGACTTGGAAAAAAAAAAAAGTGCAGCCGTGCTGCATGATGCATTGTGACAATCCGTTCTGTCACATTTTGTAATCTGTTAAACTGGTCACCATGTCCTGTTCTCGTATTTGTTTTACCATTCATTGTGCATGCGGCCGTCCCACCTTTTTCTTTATGTATACACTGAAAACTTGTTCGTATGAATTCCACATGCTTTGTGCTGTATAGCTGTAAAACCAACAACATATCCATGAAGTGAGGACGATTGGCAGAGCGCAGAATAAACGCGTCCTAGCCTTGTATGGGAGATGACACCATTGTGTTTTAGAAAAGAAATTAAGGGGGGAAAAAAACACACATATATACTTTGCAGTTGTAGTGTGCGTGACGTCAGGTCTCTACCTTTGGGAACCAGTTTTACGCCTTTCTGATCTATATTCTTCACTTGATATAGGGAGAATTGGAATCTTGCTCACTTGTTTAGGTTTGTTATTGGTCCCAAGAAGCTTCCTATCTGCATTTGCTTCTAGGCACTGCCCGAACAACACGAATGCGAGAATCTCCAAATCACTTTAGCTCGACCATGTGCACTCTTCTAAAAAGCCACATGGTAAAACAAATAGCCCTCCATAGTACCTAGCATGATAAATAATATGAATTAGCCAGTGAATCGGCTGGTCTACTCCTGCTGTCACATGCTTCGCCCGGGAACTCAGTACGCCGCCCAGGCTCTTCAGCGCTCTTCTGTTTGACAATGGCAAACAAGCAGTGCCCATTGTGAAAGCTCTATGACATTCTTGTTTGATTTGTCACGCAGTTTATCAAAGCAAAAAAAAAAAAAAGGTTAATAAAGTGAAGGGGGGGGGCTTCTTAATTCCTGTATTATAATGCCTTTATGAAAACAATTCTGATATGTTAAACTATTTAGAGCATTTTTAGAGCAGCAGTTTTGTCCTTGCAACTAATATTTGCTCACTTCTTATATGGCATCAGTCTTTTTTGATCATTATTATACGGTGAAGAGTTCTGCTCTATAGTTTATATATATATATATATATTTTTTTTTTTTATTGGCACTGTTCACACACACACACTATAGTCAACCATAGAGCAAACAGATGTAGCAGAGCTCGGTGATCAGTTAATTTGCTGCATACAAATAATGTTTTAGGTGATACCCCTATGCTCTATGTCAGTGGTCTTCAACCTGCGGACCTCCAGATGTTGCAAAACTACAACTCCCAGCATGCCCGGACAGCCGTTGGCTGTCCGGGCATGCTGGGAGTTGTAGTTTTGCAACATCTGGAGGTCCGCAGGTTGAAGACCACTCCTCGGTGTCATACCCTGTCAGATTGGTAGAATACAATTTCGATTGACTAGGAAAAGTCCTGCAGGACGCTTAGTTCTTTTCATGTACATTTTCGTGTATGTTATAGTTTTCTATGCTGACATTCTGCTGTGACACCTTTTTATAACATTGATAGAGCTGGACAATGTCTGAAGACCCAAATCCTATTACAGACCACTTATGTGCCGCTATTGTTACTAGATATGCTTGGAATTAGTCTGATTACATACATAGTATGTAAACTGTGATTTGTAGTTACCCAGCCTGTAATCATCATTACCCACCCAGAGATCCCAATTACACACCCTGTCATCATCATGTTGCCAAAGTTAGGCTTTGTTCACACACTGCAGATTTGGTCATTATTTTTGCTGTACTCTTAAATCTAAACCAGCACTACACCAAGCACAAGGGAGAAAAAATTGGAAGATGTATGCTTTATCTTCACTACAGATTTTGGCTTTAAAATACTGGTGCAAAATATTAACTAAATATTCATGTGTGAATAGTAAGATCTTAAAGCATACCCGTCAGATCCAACAAAAAATTTTTTACATTTTTTTTTTAATATATCACTTAGTACCTAATCGTGACCATGTACACCTAATTGTTATGTGTCTGTCACCTTTATTTATTTTTTTATGAGACTTTTTTAATTTAGCTCCCTAGTATGAATTCCTCTCAAAGGGAGGGGGCGTGGCCTCACTGTGCAGGTCTCCGCCCCCTCCCTCAGTATGCTGTCTGCTCACATATCCCCTAGCAATAACAAAACTACAACTCCCAGCTTGTCCTCACTGACAGTAGCGGGAGACAAGCTCACAGTGGGAGGATTTTTCCTCCAACTGTGAGCCCTGTGCTCACAGCTGTCAATCAAGGAAGTGGGTCCATGATGCATGGACACAGCAGGACTAGTATGTGTCCAAGCAGGCAGGGGGGCAGTTGTTTGACTGGCTTTTTCAGTATGAAATACTGCAAATTTTCTAATGAAAGCAATTGCAAAACCTATTGGTTTTACATGCTTTACAACATATCAAATGTTTTTGTATCTGACAGTGCCCATTTAAGGCTGGTTACATGCACAGTTCTTGTGTGATACTACTACACATTTTACAAATTACACTACAGATTGCAGTGGTTTTGTGATGTGCTTACTGGCCATGCAGTTTTTACATATTTCACATATACAAACCATGTGGCCATTTACTGCATTACAAAACCACAGTAAAGTGTGTGTGTGTCTGAGAACTCAGCCTTATTCTGATAACACCCATCTCAACTAAATTTAAAGGCTATGGACACCTTTGCATTCATATGTTTTTATTGTTGAATTGTTTCCTGAATGCAAAATTAAGCAACTTTTAAATAGTCTTCATTAGAAATTGTCTACCATTTAGCTGCTCCTCAGAAAAAGAGAAGTTTGTTAGATGGACTTTCTGCTCTCTGTGTTAGAGATTGTAGCTGGGAGGGCGGTAGAGAATCCTTGGAGGACAGCTCACACAGGCTGGAGAACAATAGGAAAAGCACATTCATGGAAATCAGCAGGGAAGAATTATATACAAGTATAGAGAGAAAATATAGCCTGCACATAAAGCTGTAGAAGCTAAAGTAAGTAAAATGTTTAATAAATACCTATAGAAAATATATAATTTTGCTCCACAGTAAGTAAAATACTAAAAAAGCTAATAATTTCATAGGTGTCCACAATTTTTTTTAATTTGATTTGTAACTCATAATGTTATTATTATTTCTTGATAGTAGAGTTGTTTCTTGATAGCAGTTAGATGTTGCAAACAGTACCCCCTGTCAATAAAAGTGGGAATTGGTAGCTCCCACTGTAATGACCTATTTACCGATCAAATGGGGGTTCTTAAGGGACATACACTCTCAAAAGCCCAAAAATAGCTTTATGATCTTATATGTTCTTCATAAGACACATGCTATAGCTATACAAAAGTAGTGACCATCTTCTCACTCACTGCCGTTGATTCTCAGTTTCCATATGCCTTTTCTGTATGGAAACTAGAAAGAGATCTCGGAGAGTAAAAACCATTTTCTTTGTTTTATTCTGATACCAATTTTCTCTAACCTGACACAACTGCATTATGTGAACTACTGATGTTGCAAATGTCTCCGATATGTAAACACTAGAATAATTTGTGTTTTGTCTATTGTACCTCATGCATTGCGCTATAGTCATTAGTATGTGTATATACTGTCTTACAGGGCTTGGAAATCATCTTGTTATGCTAATTGTATTTCCATTATATCATATTTAAAATTGTCTTGGTTTTAAACAGATTCATTTGAGCATCATATGGACCAGGAATAGGTATCATGCTAGCGACATAAATAAATGTGTGCACATTTCATGACTGTATATTAAGTAAACTAATATATTATAGGGTTCTGTCTGATTGACAAGTGCCTTATAAAATCTTGGGATTTTATATGTTGTAGTGTATTTTCACATTGAAAGAAAGCTACAATCCATGCTAAATATCCAGAGGATAACCTCTGGTGCTGGTATATTACTGGTAAAATCAGATTTATTTTTTCCTCACCTCCCACCAAAGCAAGCTCAGACCCAAGCACTTATTAATATTGGTACCCAAGACTGCATTGGAATAACTTTTAAAGAGAATCTGTCAGCTGTAATTCACTTTCTGAAAGTGCTGACCCTGCTAGATCACTGTTAGGACCAAGTATCTTATCAAGGTGTCCTTCATATATCTGTCTGTGCCTTCATACATAATAATATGCTTTTATTCTCTGTTGAAGTCATAGATGTTCCTTACTCCCTCTTCTATCCCTGTCTCTGCTTGATTAACAGTCAAGGCTCAGCCTCCAAATACCATTTCTGTGCTTTGCATACAAATTGTGTGCAGGAGAAAGATTTGGAAACAGGGCTCGGCTTCCAGCTGACTGTCGATAAAGCAGGGACAGGTTTGGGAGGGGAGTAAGAAGACGTTCCTTCCTATGGCACTATAGGGGCTTGGAAATGCCTCTTTCACATTTTTCTATGTTGTGGAAGTACAAACATACAAAAAAAAAAGTGTGTGTGTGTGTGTGTATATATATATATATATATATATATATATATATATATATATATATATATATATATCTTTACTTATCAGTTTCAGCAGTTTGCAACATGAATAGCAGCTGACAGATCCCCTTTTAAGGGACTCCATCTTCCTCATTTACTAAAGGGAACAGACATCCTGGACATTTATATATATTTTTATTTGTTTCCCCCTTGTTTCAGCTATATAAAATTCTATGTATTATATTTTAAGTTTTAAATGTATTCAAAGAAAATTGGATTGAACACCAGTTATTTATGATGGGAGGTAAAAAATTGTCTATTTTTGTTTGTACCACTGGTCATAATTTTAGAAAAAATAAACTTGAAATGATTTCATTCTGTGGTATAGTTTGCGTTCTAATGTCTGCTATATTCACTCCACCACAATACAGTATATAACATAAAATAATTCAGAAGGAGCTACTAGTATCTGAATGCAAATGATCCAGACCCCAGGCGGCAGATCTTTTCAATCAGTAATCTTGTTAAAGAACATTGGCATCAGCCTCTCATCACATACATGTATACATAACTAGGTCTAAAAAGGTCTTTATGGTTTATGGATGGCCACAATCTACTGTGTGTTCAGTGCTGTCATTTCCAAGATCAATTCAGTTTGTGACTTATATTCACTATTGCATTTTGAGTTCTGGGTAACAATCTACTTAGGAATCAGGTAAGTGTGCGAATATTGGCAATATAGCATAAGGAAGCGCAAAATTAGTCAAATAGGCTATATATACCCCCGTGAATGTAAATGCGCCAAATAGTGAGACTGTGTTCACACGTGGTGTTTAATTAGCAACACCAACATTTTTTCCTTTATTTTCCGACATTGCGGTAAAACTGCACTATTTTTACTGCTGTTTCGGAAAGTAGGTAAATGCCACGTGTGAACAAAGCCTATGTTTCCAAATAGTATTGTGAGCTGTATTTTGAGCCTTAGAAGGCGTAAAAACAGACTAGAAGCAGGGAAAACCAAAACTGAGAAACATAACTTCATATGCCAAAATGGCTGAAAATATGACCAACAATTACAGTACATCTTTAATTTTACCAAAGCAATTTTAAGATATAAAAAGCTGAACTCGGGTTGCCATGGACAACAATGGCAGAAATATAACAATGTATATCCAACCATCTAAAAGTGGATACTGTTAGGATATAGTGTTAATAAGCTTTAGATACCACCTTATTATACTGCCAAACCTCTACCTTATCCAGACCATATTTCCTGTGATCCAGTTCCACTATTTATGATGCATTTCTTTTCTTTATGTGGCTAATTTTATGCTATACTAGCTGAGTACCCGGTGTTGCCCGGTTTTTCCTTCCTAATCCTTGCATGGGACTTTAAACATAAACCCCGACCCTCACAAATGGGGGTAGTTAAGGGTTAAATTAACTATCCTATATTTTCAGTGGATATATAAGTAACATGTGACCAAGTATTATCGAAATATCTCAAGCCGTTTGGAAGTTATGCAGTAACATATAGTTCCCATTGACTTGTATGGGACTTTAAACATAAACCCCGCCCCTGGAAAATGGGGGTGAGTAAGGGTTAAATCACCTATCCTATGTTTGCTGACATATAAGTAATGTGTGCCAAGTTTCATGTTAATATCTTTAGCCGTTTTGACGTGATGCTGGAACATACACACACACACATACATACATACACACACACGTTGAGTTTTATATATATAGAGTAGCTGAGTACCCGGCATTGCCCGGTTTTTCCTCCCTAATCCTTGTTGGGAAGGAATATCAACAAAGGAGGAAGCTTTTGACTTCATATCCCATCCTCATATCTCAACCTCATATACCGTCATCATATCTCGACCTCATATCCCGTCCTCCAATTTCAACCTCATATCCCATCCAGGCCCGACACTTCCATAAGGCAGAGCAATCGGTCGCTTAAGGGCGCACGGACCAGAGGGCGGAAAAATCAAGGACTTTTTTTTTTTTCAAGCCGTGTTGCTCCCCGCCGTCCGCTGGGCTGTGTTGTTTGTGCCGTGTGTGTCGCTCGCTCATAGAGCGGCGCCACGGCAGCAGAACAGTTACTCTCCTGGGCATCATGAACAGGCTTCACTGCTACCGCCGCTGCTCACTGTTCTTAAGTGCCCGCTGCGCTATTATGCGCCACAGGAACTTTAGACCAATTGAATTTCCCTTCTGGCGGAAGCGTCAGCGTCATGTGCTGAACGCTTCCGCCAGTGAGGATCCTGCGCCCGGGCAGCAATAACATGAGGGACACTTCCTGCAGACAGAATGCCGCACAGGTGAGGGTGGGGAGCGGGGATTTTATATGCAAACAGGTGGGGGGGTTGAATAGAAGGGGTAATTAATAGAAGGGCGGGTGTTAATGGAAGCAAGGGCAGGAGGGGTGAATATAAAAAGGAGCTGGGGGGGATTAATGGAAGCAGAGGAGATAGTGGAAGCAGAGGGGGGGTTAATGGAAGCAGGGGGGATGGATGATGGAAGAAGGAGCAAGGGGGGTTAATGGAGACAGGGGGTGGATAATGAAAGCAGGAGGGCATAATGGAAGAAGGAGTGGGGGGGGGTTAATGGAAGCAGTGGGGGATAATGGAAGAAGGAGCAGGGGGGATGGATAATGTAAGCAGGGGGGTAATGGAAACGGGGGTGGATAATGTAAGCAGGGGGGTAATAGAAACGGGGAATGGATAATGGAAGCAGGGGGGGTAATGGAAACGGGGAATGGATAATGGAAGCAGGGGGGGGTAATGGAAATGGGGGTGGATAATGTAAGCAGGGGGGGTAATGGAAACGGGGAATGGATAACGGAAGCAGGGGGTAATGGAAACGGGGGATGGATAATGGAAGCAGGGGGGTAATGGAAACGGGGGATGGATAATGGAAGCAAGGGGAGGTAATGGAAACGGGGGATGGATAATGGAAGCGGGGGAGGTAATGGAAAAGGGGGTGGATAATGGAAGCAGGGGGGTAATGGAAACGGGGGATGGATAATGCAAGCGGGGGGATGGATAATGGAAGCGGGGGGATGGATAATGGAAGTGGGGGAATGGATAATGGAAGCGGGGGGATGGATAAGTCAACTACCACACTCCACCACCGGCCACCAGAACTCCCACACGCAAGTACATATAATGTAGTAGATGTGACCTGCAGTCCTATGTAACATCAGAGATAACACAGTGATAACCCTCTGAGTACAGATAATGTAGTAGATGTGGCCTGCAGTCCTATGTAACACCACAGATAACACAGTGATAACTCTCTGAGTACAGAAAAATGTAGTAGATGTCACATGCAGTCCTATGTAACTACACAGATAACAGTGATAACCCTCAGAGTACAGATAATGTAGTAGATTCTACCTGTGTTATCTGTGGTGTTACATAGGACTGCAGGTCACATCTACTACATTATCTGTACTCAGAGGGTTATCACTGTGTTATCTCTGATGTTACCTAGGACTGCAGGTCACATTTACATTATCTGTACTCAGAGACAGTGCCGTAGCTATAGAGGTCACAGGGGTCGCAATTGCGACCGGGCCCCGTAACCTGGGGGGCCCGCTGTGCAGCTGCAGCAACAGGTCCGCCACCCAGGCCCGTCGCTGCCAGCAATCTTTATTTATTTTACTTTTTTCAATTACCTGAGCGCCGGCCCTTTAAAACTCAGCGCAGGGTCAGGGGCATGATGGGAGGCCAGGGGCTGATGGGAGAAGACGTGCTCCGCGCAGGCACGCACGCACGTCAGCTAAAAGCCCCTGACGCATCCCTGCCTCTAACCCTGTGTTATCGATACCAGGCAGAGCCCTTTTTGCAATTCTGACCACTGTCACTTGAAGCATTAATAACTCTGGGATGCTTTTAATGATTGTTTTGATTGTTTTTTCATGACATATTCTACTTTAACACAGTGGTAAATTTTCATTGTTACTCGCATCCTTTCTTGGTGAAAAGTCCCCAAATTTCAGAAAAATGTTGAAAATTTAGCATTTTTCTAACTTTGAAACTCTCTGCTTGTAAAAAAAAAAAGAATATTCCAAATAAATTATATATTGATTCATGAATACAATATGTCTACTTTGTGTTTGCATTATAAAGTTGACATGTTTTTACTTTTGGAAGACATCAGAGGGCTTCAAAGTTCAGCAGGAATTTTCCAATTTTTCACAAAATTTTCAAAATCTGAATTTTTCAAGGACCAGCTCAGTTTCAAAGTGGATTTGAGGGGTCTTCATATAAGAAATACCCCACAAATGACCCCATTATAAAAACTGCACCCCTCCAAGTATTCAAAATGACATTCAGAAAGTGTGTTAACCCTTTAGGTGTTTCACAGGAATAGCAGCAAGGTAAAGGAGAAAATTCTAAATCTTCATTTTTTACACTCGCATGTTCTTGTAGACCCAGTTTTTCAAATTTTACAAGGGGTAAAAGGGGAAAAAGCCCCCCAAAATTTGTAACCCAATTTCTCTCGAGTAAGGAAATACCTCATATGTGTATGTAAAGTGTTCGTCGGGCGCAGTAGAGGGCTCAGAAGGGAAGGAGCAACAATGGGATTTTGGAGACTGAATTTTGCTGAAATGGTTTTTGGGGAGCATGTCACATTTAGGATGCCCCCAAAGGTGCCAGAACAGCAAAAAAAACACACATGGCATACTATTTTGGAAACTAAACCCCTCAAGGAACGTAACAAGGGGTACAGTGAGCCTTAACACCCCACAGGTGCTTGACAAATTTCCGCTAAAGTTGGACGTGAAAATAAATTTTTTTATTTTTTTTCACTGAAATGCTGGTTTTACCACAAATTTTTCAATTTCACAAGGGGTAATTGGAGAAAAAGCCTCCCAAAATTTGTAACCCCATTTCTTATGAGTATGGAAATACCCCATATATGGATGTAAAGTGTTCTGTGGGCGAACTACAATGCTCAGAAGAGAAGGAGCGCCATTGAGCTTATGGCGAGAGAATTTGTTTGGAATGGAAGTCAGGGGCCATGTCCGTTTACAAAGCCCCCCGTGGTGTCAGAACAGTGGACCCCCCCCACATGTGACCCTATTTTGGAAACTACACCCCTCACAGAATTTAATAAGGGGTGCAGTGAACATTTACACCCCACTGGCATTTGACAGATCTTTGGAACAGTGGGCTGTGCAAATGAAAAATGTTATTTTGTCAGATACCTGTGACGTGTAAATGCTCACTGTACCCCTTATTACAATATGTGAGGGGTGTAGTTTCCAAAATGGGGTCACATCTGGGTATTTATTGTTTTGCGTTTATGTCAGAACCGCTGTAAAATCAGCCATCCCTGTGCAAATCACCAATTTAGACCTCAAATGTACATGGCACGCTCTCACTTTTGAGCCATGTTGTGCGCTTGCAGAGCACTTAACGCCCACACATGGGGTAGTTCTGTACTCAGGAGAAATTGTGTTACAAATTTTGGGGGTCTTTTTTTCCCTTTACCGCTTGTGAAAATTAAAAGTATGGGGCAACACCTGCATGTTAGTGTAAAAAAAAAATGTTTACACTAACATGCTGGTGTAGACCCCAACTATTCCTTTTCATAATGGGTAAAAGGATAAATAGCCCCCCAAAATGTGTAACGCAATTTCTCCAGAGTACAGAGTTACCCCATATGTGGCCCTAAACTCTTTCCTTTAAATACGACAGGGCTCCGAAAATCCGCCACAAAAATACCCTACGGCAGTGTTTCCCAAACAGGGTGTTTCCAGCTGTTGCAAAACTCCCAGCATGCCTTGACAGTCAGTGGCTGTCGGCAATACTGTGAGTTGTTGTTTTTCAACTGCTGGAGGCTCTGTTTTGGAAACACTGCCGTACAATACATTTTTTTTTTTATGGAGTGGGGTGGGGGACTGTGTAGGGGTATGTGTATATGTAGTGTTTTACCCTTTATTATGTGTTAGTGTAGTGTTTTTAGGATACATTCACACGGGCGCAGGTTTACAATGAGTTTCTCGCTGGGAGTTTGAGCTGCGGCGGAGAATTTGCCGCATCTCAAACTTGCAGCAGAGCTCGCTGTAAACCCGCCCGATTGAATGTACCCTGTACATTCACATGGGGGGGGAGCGAACCTCCAGCTGTTGCAAAACTACAACTCCCAGCATGCAGACCATACATGCTGGGAGTTGTAGTTATGCAACAGATGGAGGCACATTGGTTGCAAAACACAGAGTTTGTTACTTAACTCAGTGTTTCGCAACCAATGTGCCTCCAGCTGTTGCAAAACTAGAACTCCCAGCATGTACAGTCTCTCAGTGCATGCTTGGAGTTGTATTTTTGCAACAGCTGGAGGCACACTGGTTTCAAAACACTGAGTTAGCTAACAAACTCAGTTTCACAACCAATGTGTGTCCAGCTGTTGCAAAACTGCAACAATCAGCATGCATTGACAGCCGAAGGCCATGCTGGGAGTTGTAGTTTTTCAACAGCTGGAGGCACATTGCTACAACTCCCAGCATGCCCTTTGGTAGTCTCTGCATGCTGGGAGTTGTAGTTTTGCAACAGCTGGCTGCACACTTTTTCATAGAAAAAAGTGCCTCCAGCTGTTGCAAAACTACAACCCCCAGCATGCACAGAGGGCAAAGGGCATGCTGGGAGTTGTATTTAGGACTCCAGTTGTTGCAAAACTACAACTCCCAGAATTCCCTTTGCCTGCGCATGCTGCGATTTGTTGCTAAGCAACAGCAGGAAGTGACCAGACTTCACCTCCTGCTGTACCCTTCCGCTGGGAACGCCCCCGTTGCTGCCGCCGATCCTGCTGCTCCTGTCGCCGCCACCTATCCCGAGGGGATCCCCGCCGGACCAGGGCAAGGTAGGAGACCCCTGCCAACGCCGATCTCCGCCATCTTCGCCTTATCGATCACTGCCCAGCAGGGTCGTGATTGATCGGTCGTTCTGACCGATCAATCACGTGATCGTGAGGCGGCACCTGTGCCACCTCACTGCTGCTGGGTAAGGGTGAATGGGGCTGTCTCGGACATCCCCATTCACCCTTTTTTGTCCGGGTCACCGGGTCACCAGAGACCCGATTGACCCGGAAAAGTGGCAAAATTTGCCGACATGGGGTTTGCAGGGGGTGCCTGCTGATAGATATCAGCAGTCACCCCGGTCCGGTCCCCACCCGGCGAGCGGGGAGGACCGAAATTCCCACGGGCGTATCCATACGCCTTCAGTCCTTAAGGACTTTACAACGGGGGCCTTTGCATATGCCCGCTGTCCTTAAGGGGTTAACCACAAAACGGGTGAAATCTTTGATACATGTCCCCCATTGAGTTTTATATATGTGGGAAGCCTATCAGGCTGAATTTGTGGGAGGGGCTTTGGCTATTTAACATCCATCGACCCCTCCCTCTGGGCGTATGCTGGGTTGGCGAAATTGCGGGGGTTCTTTCGTTGCGTACGCTGGGTCAGGTGTGTGGTGGTGCAGGTAAGTGCCGGGTGACCGGCAGGTTTCTTTTACTGGGGCCCTGGTCTGTTGCTATTGCTCCCCTCGTTTGGCGGGCAGGCTCCGGCACCCAGCGTGATATGTAGGCGGCGGTCCGTCGGTGCAGCGCATGCCCGGGCTGGCCGCAGTGAACACGGCCTCTGGATCCAGCGACAGCTGGCGGCATGGCAGGAGCGGGGAGACGCGACCCACGTGGGTCTCCCTGTGCCGGCGTCTTACGTGCAAACACGGGGCTCTGAACGGGCGGAGTCACAGCATGCCAGTGAGCCGGCGGTATAGCTCCACGGATGGCCAGCAGGTGGCGCTGAAAAAAAAAAAAAAATGTGTGTGTGTGTGAGGAAATGTTAGGCTTACAGAGTGTATTGGTACCATGCAGTAATAGGGGCTGGCTCATGGTGCACCGGTGTCAGGCCACAGTCCTGACACATGCACTGTCGCAGACAAGGGGCAGCTTGTAAAGTTAATAATACGATAATCCATATCACTGTGGCTTCGGTTTAGGGGGGGGGTCATGCATATCGGGGTACCGGGTCAGAAGCTTGGGGTAGTCAAGTAATTAGTGGGGTTGGGGTAGTTTCAGGCATAGGGGGGGGGGGGTAAGGGGGGGTCAGCATGTATGGGTCAGAGGTGGTAGGTGGTGCGTAAACCATATGGTTAGTACACTGTTGGTTTCTCTTGCAGTTTAGGTGGGCTGTATCCAGTTAGGTGGTCGTTACGTTCCTGGTCATTGCAAATTTGGCTACGGTCAGTACCAACCGTACGGCGGTTGTTCATGTTATTTATTCACGTTTCACGGTGGTCATCACTTTCGCTAGCAGACGCTAGTTCACGTCATTTCAGTCAAATGCTTAATACTCCTGTTACATTAGTTAATGTTACGCACTACCGCTGTTACACATAGGCCCTGAATCACTGTATATCTGACTCGACATGTCAGATAGGGTTCAAGGCGTCATTGCTACTGTCACGCATACAGAGCATTTCGTTTACACGGGTAGTGGTCACTGCGATCTTGACTCTTCTTCAAGGGTGACCACTCGCCTGCGGTGGTTGCTGACACGTCTTCAGAGCCATCGCTAGTTAGTTAGAAACGGTGCACACTGTAATCTTGACTCGCAGTCAGGAGGTGTTCACGGTTTAATTATTCATGACTATACGCGTCATGCACACGTTCTCGGTCAGACACACGGTCAGGCCTCGTTTCAAACTATTCAGGTGGTACTCTGGGTCGCACTGGCACTACGGTCAGCACTCTTGGGTTCGGCCACATTGCACGGGCAGTCTGCAGCTGTAAGTTAACATTAAGTATGTATTCGGTTGTTTGCAGGGTTACAGTCGATTTGCTGTTCGTTCAGACGTCTTACTGTTGTGTTACAGTGGTGGTAAGGTCATGTCTCACGTGTCAGACATAGAGGACCCGATGTCCATCCCTGATACACCAGCTAGAAGCTCCGTGCGAGGGACGCCCTCCTCTGCAGCTTACAGGGCTTGGACGATCCCCAAATTGATGGAGGAGTTGCGCAAGAGAGCAATTCCGTTTCCAGCAACCGCCCGAAAAGCAGAGTTGTACAAACTCCTCATGGCGGATCAGGGGGCTGGCGACAGTCAGGAGGGGACCTCGAGCCAGTCCACCCTCTCTGAACTGCATGCAATGATGACTTCCATGTTGGGCAGGCTGGATTCTCTGGAGAGAAGGGGCATTCAGGGGCCTCCAGCTCCAGCAGCATTGCAGGCGCCAACGCCTACACAGATGTCTGCCCCTGTTCCGGTAGGCAACCCAGGTAGGCGCTCTGGGCCACCAAGGGTGTCACCAGTCCATTTTGTCCCAGCAGCCCTGAGAAAAGACATACTGGAAGGGAAGGACATCAATTTTGCGGCCCTCTTGCTATCCGCCTTCGACGTTGAGGACCCTAGAACGGTAGCATGCGCTGACTTATCTGTTGTCCTTAAGAGTAAGGACACCAGGCTGAAACGGAAGCTAAATATCCATGAGTTTGTGATTGCCTTCAGCAAATACAGGGAGGTGATATGCTCAGCCAGGCCGGAGCGCAGAGAGGAGCTCGACCTGTATTTACTGAGGGTTACTGAATACGCATACAAATACGGTGGTACCCATTTCTACGATTATCATAGAAGTTTCTCAGCCATGGCAGCGGCGGCCTTCAGCCAAGATGGGTACCTCACGGACTGGAGCATCGAAGATTCACAGATGTTCTGCAGCCACTTCGCAAATCTCAAATTCCCCGCATGTGCCGCCTGTCAATCAATCACGCATACTACGGCGTGGTGTGTAGGGCTGGCTCAACAGGGCGAGCAAGGCGCTACCAGACCGTCCACTTCCACGGACAGTTTCAGCAGGTCCGCACCTTCCGTGGATAAGTTGGGCCGTCCAGTACACTACCTCGGAGGCTCACAAATTTGTAACAACTATAACAAGTCTTCGTGCAACTTCAGCAATTGCAGGTTATGACACGTCTGCTTCTACTGCTTCAGGGCACATCCGGGCTCTGCATGTAGGCAGAAAGGGCCAGCATGACTAGGCGGGGTACGTACCCCAGTCCTGGCCGCTCTGCTCGCGGATCACCCGGACCCAGATTGGGTCCAATGGTTGATCAATAGTTTTGATAGAGGCTTCCACGCCGGCATGGTCACACTGCCGCAGGCCACATTTGAATACGACAATCTGCTGTCTGCCGTAAACGATCCCGCTGTTGTCACTGAATTAATAAATGCTGAGCTAACGAAAGGTTATATGATTGGCCCCTTGTTAGTTTCTCCATTCAGGTCTTGGAGGGTCAGTCCGGTAGGGGTGGTAACAGGCAAGTTCAATGGGAAAAAGAGACTGATATTTGACTTGTCGGCTCCTCATGGGTCACTTGTCCCCAGTATCAACTCTCTCATTCCATCCGAGGAGTTTAGCATGCATTATTCTTCCATAGACCAGGCTATTCAGGTCATCTTGGCGCTCGGCCCAGGGACTTGGATGGCGAAGGCGGATATCACTGACGCCTTCAAGTTGCTGCCATTGCACAGGGACCAGTGGCAATGGTTTGGGCTCAAATGGCAAGGGGCATATTACTTTGCTTCCAAGTTGACTTTCGGATGCAAGAGCAGCCCGTGGCTGTTTGACCAACTGGCCCAGGCATTGCACTGGCTGCTGGTTAATGTCTCTGAATGCAGCCAGGTCATCCATTACTTGGATGACTTTCTTCTGCTCAGTCGCCCGAGGGAAGAGCCGGACCAGTTGGTCAGATTGCTGAAACTGTTCACTGATATTGGGGTGCCAGTGTCTCCCAAGAAAACGGTCGGTCCAACTAAGTGTCTCACCTTTCTGGGAGTAATCCTAGATTCAGTCGCAATGCAAGTCAGCTTGCCCACTGACAAACTCAACCGTATCAGAGACACTATCCACAAGTACACGGTCTCCCAGGTCACGACCAAGGGCGAGTTGCAGAGCTTGCTGGGAATGCTGGCATTTGCTATGCGAGCAGTCCCGCAGGGCAGAGCGTTCGTATCCAGAATATTGTCTTTGCTGCATGGTGTCCCTCATCAACACAGTAGGGTTTGGTTAGATTGCCAAGCCCTGGCTGACCTGAACATGTGGGATAGGTTCATGGCACAATGGAATGGGAGGGCTATGTTTGTCCCGCCAGCCTCCGAGTTGTCCCCCAAGATCTGCACCGATGCGTCATCTTCCATCGGTTATGGTGCAGTGTGGGGCAGCAGGTGGATGGCGGGCCAATGGTCCAAGCAGGTATTGGCTCTGGCAGGCTTCAGCAGCACTTTGGCACTTTTTGAGGTTTTCCCCATTGTAGCAGCTGCAGTGACATGGGGCGACAAGTGGTCAGGGCAGACGGTGGAGTTTCAGTGTGACAATCAGGCGACAGTTGCCATAGTCAACAAGGGCAGTTCCGGGCATGCTACTGTCATGTCATTCATGCGCAGACTAGTCTGGGTGTCCTTACAACACAACTTCAATTTTGTAGCCAGACACATACCGGGGGTAGACAACACGGCCGCAGATGCTCTGTCCAGGGCTAATTTCCATCTCTTTTCACAGGTGGCTCCGCAAGCAGACGCAGTAGGAACACAACCTCCTTGCCTGGCACAATTAATCTTGGACTGAATTATTACACACAGGTGGCCCGGGAGTTAATGTCGGACGCCTTAGCCCCCAATACCAGAAAGGCCTATCATGCAGCACACGACACCTTCAGGGCATATCTGTCGCAACATAGCATCCCCTTTTCTTACGACACCACTATCATTCTATCTTTCATCGGTTTCTGCCACTCTTCTCTGCACCTGTCTCATAGCACTATCAAATCTTACCTTTCGGGCATTCAGCATTTCATTTCTTTATCCCACCCAGACAGGCTATCTATCTTATCATCTCAGGCTGTCAAGGCTGCGCTCAGAGGGGTGGTGGCTCGTAGCGCCACAGCGCCAAATCTCAGGAAACCGATCAGCGGCGAGCTGTTCCGAGCCATGTCTGACGCATTAGCCAATAACCCGTTTGGCTTCGAGTGCAGTCTGATAATCAAATCTGCCATTTATCTAGCCTTCTATGGCTTCCTCCGGCCGGGTGAATTTTCATGTGTCAGGCGGGGAGCGACACATCCACAGAAGGCTCAGTTAAGGTGGCAGGGTTCTTGGTTCGAAGTTTCACTGTCTGTCACAAAAACTTGTAGGTGGGGGGCGGAGGTTAAGTATTTTCCTTCAGGCAATAACTGGTGCCCAGTGGCGGTGTTGGCACAACTGGTTGAGTTCCTCCATGATAAGCCTCCGGAGTCGCCACTGTTGCCTTTCGGTGGGGGTGCTCTTACCACTTCTCTTTTCACATCGCATGCCCGCACGCTGCTTGGTAATTTAGGACACAACCCCAGAGAGTTCTCAGGTCACTCATTCCGCATAGGAGCAGCATCGGCGGCCTCCAGGCACAAAGTGCCTGTACATGTCATCCAGAAGTTGGGGAGGTGGCGGTCTGATGCATATACCACTTATGTCCCAGATCCCTCAAGGGAAATGGCAGAGGCATTTCAATTTTTGGCACTATAAATAAATGATACTTAATTACCCTAACTGGTGGTGTATTTTTGCCCTCTATAGGCTGACCCTCGACGCGGTTTTCAGGCACACCTCAACCGCTGTTCTATGTTATAAGTAGAGTTTTGGGTTAGTTCTTGGTAAATCTAGTTTCTTGCAGGTGGCCTTGGCAGGAGTTAACAGGTAAGCCCATGCACGGTTCAAAGTCCTGACCACAAGTGGGAAGCCTATCAGGCTGAATTTGTGGGAGGGGCTTTGGCTATTTAACATCCATCGGCCCCTCCCTCTGGGCGTATGCTGGGTTGGCGAAACCCACCCTCCTCACCCTTTTCTTCATCACCATACATAAGGGAATGCCCTCTATAGGCTGACCCTCGACGCGGTTTTCAGGCACACCTCAACCGCTGTTCTATGTTATAAGTAGAGTTTTGGGTTAGTTCTTGGTAAATCTAGTTTCTTGCAGGTGGCCTTGGCAGGAGTTAACAGATAAGCCCATGCACGGTTCAAAGTCCTGACCACAAATATATATAGATTTCATTCTCCTGGTTTTACATATAATACAATATATTTTTCTTTCCTAGTTTTCAAGCTATGTTTACATATATTTACATATATTTTTTTCTTTATTGTTGTTTAACTTTTTGGCGCAAAAAGTATCAACCACATTTTCAAAGAGCTTTGTGCTGCGGTTTACACTGTGATTTTGGGGCTAGCGCTAAGCCCCGGCTATAAAACAGCTTCCACTACTAAGCCTGAAAATTAAATTATAAAAAACACATTGAAAAAAAAAATGTATTAAAAAAAACTCCCCCACAGCCCTCGTTAACCATTTTATTGAAATTAAGAAAACGCTGGTCATCGTCGCAGTCAACCGAATCTGACATAGTCCTCTGCATTTACGTATCTGAAATGAGAAGAGAAGAAATACAAGAAATATTGGTTAGTACATTTTTTGCGCTCTCCCCTGAAGAGAGCATACATAATACAATGTGTTCATAAACAGGGAGCCTCCAATTGTTGCTAAACTACAACTTCCATCATGGGGGCTGTAGTTAAGCAACAGCTGGAGTCTCCCTGTTTCGGAACACACTGCCAGAAAGGCTCTGTTCCCATTATGTAAACCGCATTATGAGAACAGAGTCAGGCCTGGACTGTGTAGCTCGATCTGTCCCTCTGCACTTGGACTACTACTCCCATCATGGGACAGAGTCTGTCCCATGATGGGAGTAGTTGTAGTACTGCAGCGTTTGAGGGATTGCACTGACACATCCCCCTGGCTGCAGGACTTTTAGGACTACTACTCCCATCATGGACAGACACCATCAATGATGGGAGTTATAGTCCAGGGGCTGAGGTGCAGATCGCAGCAGGTTATTCTGCTGAGACCTGCTGCGATCTGCATTTATTAAGTTAACAATCCGACGGCACATACGACTACACTGCACTCCCCGCCGGCTCCAGGCTCCTGTATACATCTCTCACAATTCATAATCACTGGATAGATATTCACCAATCAGAGCTCCCATCTCCCGGGGGTGGCAATTATGACAGTGTATACAGTACTCCCCGCCTCGAGCCGGCGGGGAGCGCAGTGGAGCCGCATGTGCCACCGGCTTGTTAACTTATTAAATGCGGATCGCAGTGGGTCTCTGCAGAATTAGCTCCCATCATGGATGGAGTCTGTGAATGAGTTGAGTAGTAGTCCTAAAAGTCCCGTAGCCATGGGATGTGCAGGTGCCATCCCTCAGCACTGCGGTACTACAACTACTCCCATCATGGGACAGACTCTGTCCATGATGGGAGTAATAGTACATGGGCTGAGGGACAGATTGCAGCAGGTCATTCTCCAGAAACCCGCTGCGATCTGCATTTACTAACTGTACAAGCCGGCGGCTCCACTGCGCTCCCCACCGACTCCTGTATACATCTCTCATAGTTCATAATCCCCGCCCGGGAGATGGGAGTTCTGATTGGTGGGGATTATGAATGATGAATGATGACAGATTATGAATGATGACAGATTATACAGTATTCCCCGCCGGGAGCGCATGTGCTACCGGCTTTTACAGTTAATAAATGCAGATTGCAGCGGGTCTCTGGAGAATGACCCAGTGCGAGCTGCCCCTCAGCCCCTGGACTATAACTCCCATCATGGGCAGAGTCTGTCCATGATGGGAGTAGTAGTCCTAACTGTCCCAAAATAGTTAATATATTATGTTTCCAAAATACAAAGGGGAACACAAGTTTTGCATAAAAAAAAAAAAAACTGCAGTTAATAAATTTGATTCTACAGCAGAAAGTGCTCTATGGTAAACTTAACCGTAGACATGGCTATGAAGAATTCTGTCAGATTTTGCACCAAAAAAATGCAAAAAAAACTTTAGTGCAAATTTTTGCAATAAAAAATACACAAAAAAAGCTCTTAATACAATGATAAATTCCCCTCTTACTGTTTATATGATATTTTTGTGTATTGTTTTTTTAAGCAAACCGTATAAAAATGTATTTTTTGGATGCACTGTTCTTCACTGTGATGAAAAATGTGTTAAGTGGCCTGTATGCTATCAAATGCCAAGACTGAATTCCATCCTCCGTCTGATCCTGTGTACAGGTAATATACAAGTCACATACCTGTCTAGTAATGTTTATGAGACAAATAATGGCCTGTGTAAGCTAATGGCATTTTCTATTAAGAATCAACAATCACTAAACATTATGCTTTTTTCCCCCAGTAAAATACAGGTAAAACAATTAGGCAATACATTTTAATCTCTGTTGTTTTTAAGTCATAGCACTTTGATATTAAATAAACCTTGTTGCTACATAACCATATGATTCACAAATTATTATCCAAGCCTTTTCTGTGTCACTGATATTATCATTACTTGTAACCCTGTACCTGATATGTAAATTATAACCTCCAGTGATTCAGCTAACTTCTAAGAAAACACACCTTAGTTTTTAAATATACTTTTCTAATTGATCATTTAAAGGGAACCTGTCACACTGAAAATGCTGTCCAGGTGAATGCATCATATTTTTATACAGAGCAGGAGGAGCTGAGCAGATTTCCAGGATGACTTATTTATTCATACACATCTCTTCTCATATACAGCCAAGTAGCCATTTTAGAGACTAATAAATAAGTGTAAACAGTATAAACCCCTGCAGATTAGCAGCCCAGTTATGTGAGAAGTCTAGCCATGTCTCAGTGACCCCAACTACATCAATGGCCCTGATTTACTAAGAGTAAAGTGTAGTTTTGTTTGTGGGTTTTAATGCCCTACAAGTATTTTTCCACGATATTTACAAATATTTCCCTACGTTTTGCTTTTTTTTTTTACACATGTTCTGAGCTGTGGGGTTTTCCAGAGCTTAATCCACCACATTTTCTGTGGTAAATATGTTGCGATTTTTTTTATGCGAACACGCCCCCTTTTTGGGGGCCATGCCCTCTTTTCTCAGTGGCTACGCCCCTTTTTGGGGGTTTTCTAAGTAAAATGAAGAGTTGCTTGTTTTTTTTGTTTTTTTATTCTGGCACACATTCTGGCGCAGACACAATTTGTGGAGAAATGCGACACGTTTTGGCGCACAACCCGACAAAACAGGTCAGGTTACAATAGTAAGTTAGGGCCAATGTGTTCCTCCAATAACATGCATGCGTAGTATGTCTTAGGGGGATTAAACTGTCAAAGTCACTGGTAGAGAAGGATCTGGGTGTACTTGTAGATCACAGACTACAGAATAGCATGCAATGTCAGGCTGCTGCTTCCAAGGCCGGCAGGATATTGTCATGTATAAAAAGAGGCATGGACTCGAGGGACAAGGACATAATTCTCCCCCTTTATAAAGCATTGGTACGGCCTCACCTGGAATATGCTGTTCAGTTTTGGCCACCAGTCCATAAAAGGGAGCTGGAGAGGGTGCAGAGACGTGCGGCTAAACTAATATGAGGCATGGAACATCTTAGCTATGAGGAGCGATTAAAGGAGTTACAATTGTTTAGTCTTGAGAAGAGACGTCTAAGGGGGGATATGATAAATGTATATAAGTATATTAATGGCCCATACAAAAAATATGGAGAAAAACTGTTCCAAGTTAACCCCCCCCCCCCCCCCCCCCCCCAAAGGACAAGGGGGCACTCCCTCAGTCTGGAGAAGAAAAAGTTTAGTCTCAAGGGGCGACACGCCTTCTTTACCATGAGAACTGTGAACTTATGGAACAGTCTACCTCAGGAACTGGTCACAACAGGAAAAATTAACAGCTTTAACCCCTTAAGGACCGGAGGTTTTTCCGTTTTTGCATTTTCGTTTTTTGCTCCTTGCCTTTAAAAAATCATAACTCTTTCAAATTTACACCTAAAAATCCATATGATGGCTTATTTTTTGCGCCACCAATTCTACTTTGTAATGACGTCAGTCATTTTGCCCAAAAATCTATGGTGAAGCGGGAAAAAAAATCATTGTGCGACAAAATTTAAAAAAAAACGCTGTTTTGTAACTTTTGGGGGCTTCCGTTTCTACGTAGTACATTTTTCGGTAAAAATGACACCTGATATGTATTCTGTAGGTCCATACGATTAAAATGATACCCTACTTATATAGGTTTGATTTTGTCGGACTTCTGGAAAAAATCATAACTACATGCAGGAAAATTAATACGTTTAAAATTGTCATCTTCTGACCCCTATAACTTTTTTATTTTTCCGTGTATGGGGCGGTATGAGGGCTCATTTTTTGCGCCGTGATCTGAAGTTTTTAACGGTACCATTTTTGCATTGATAGGACTTATTGACTTAATTGCATTGAAAATGCACTATTTTGGACTTTGGAATTTTTTTGCGCGCACACCATTGACCGTGCGGTTTAATTAACGATATATTTTTATAATTCGGACATTTCCGCATGCGGCGATACCATTTATGTTTATTTTTATTTTTATTTACACTGTGTTTTTTCTTTTATGGGAAAAGGGGGGTGATTCAAACTTTTAATAGGGAAGGGGTTAAATGATGTTTATTCACTTTTTTTTTGCACTTTTTTTTTGCAGTGTTATAGGTCCCATAGGGACCTATAACACTGCACACACTGATCTTTTACATTGATCACTGGTTTCTCATAAGAAACCAGTGATCGATGATTCTGCCGCATGACTGCTCATGCCTGGATCTCAGGCACTGAGCTGTCATTCGGCGATCGGACAGCGAGGAGGCAGGTAGGGGCCCTCCCGCTGTCCTGTCAGCTGTTCGGGATGCCGCGATTTCACCGCGGCTATCCCGAACAGCCCACTGAGCTAGCCGGCATGCTTTCGGTTTCACTTTAGACGCGTCAACTTTGAACGCCGCGTCTAAAGGGTTAATAGCGCGCGGCACAGCGATCAATGCCGCGCGCTATTAGCCACGGGTCCCGGCCGTTGTTAGAGGCCGGGCCCGACCCGCTATGACGCGGGGCCACGCCGTGGCCCCGCGTTATAGATCGGGAGTGGACACATGACGTTCCAGTACGTCATGTGTCCTTAAGGGGTTAAAACAGGATTAGATACATTCCTGGAACAAAATAACATTAATGCTTATGAAGAAATATAAAATCCCATCCCTTCCCCAATATCGCACCACACCCCTACCCTTCAATTCCCTGGTTGAACTTGATGGACTTATGTCTTTTTTCAACCATACTAACTGTGTAACTATGTAACTATCAAGGCCTCAAGCTCCCTCATTTTGCTAGACTTCTGACATTGTAGAACATCTAATTTAAATTGCCACTGCTGGTTTAAAACACAGGGATCTCCTCATCCACCGCTCTTAATCTTTCCCCACAGGTCTCACCTATATGTACTGACCACTCTCTGACCTATCTTCCACATTATATGCCTGATTTGCTGCTTTTTTCTCCCTCAACATACCTAGTTTAAATACTGGGTCACACTTTCTAGGATTATCTTCCCTAGCACAGCGGACCCCCTTCCATTTAGGTGCAAATTATCTGCGGAATAAAGTTTGTACCCCAACAAAAAGTCAGCCTAGTTCTCTAAAAATCAAAACCCTTCTCCCTTAATCCAGTATCAAAGCATGCATTTCCTCCCAATGCACAGGTCCTTCTCTTTAGCTTGGCACCTAATTCTCTACGTTTATATTTAAGAGACCTCTACCTACCATGTATTCTGTCATTGGTTTCCACATAGACTATGACAGTCCACCCCTTAATATATTTTTTACTACATGCTGAACCCCGGCATCAGAGAGACAGCAAACTGTTGTAACGGAGCTGGATGTGGATCCTCTTACCTGTGTGGCTGATGACTCGGATCGTATCGGGGAGCGGAGTCTAAGATGCCGCTGGTCTTCACCAGAGCCCGCAGCAAGGCAACACCCAGGTCGCTACCACACAGGTAAGCTAGGCAAGGCAAGGTACCAAAGGATAAGGCAGTAACATGGTCAAATGTAGCAAAAGGTCAAGGCAGGCGGCAAAGGTGCGGAGTCTAGTAATGTAGCGGAAGGTCTGGATACACGGGAAAGACAAACAGGCAATAGGGAATGCTTACTCTCAGGCTAGGGGCACTGGAGATCCGGCAGGGAAGTGTGGGAGGTGCAGGGATTTATAATGTGGTGTCAGGTGCAAACACTAATTATGGGCACACTGGTCCTTTAAATTTCAGAGCTCCAGCACGCGCCCTAGGAGACGGGGATGCACGCGCCAGAGCTGAGACAGAGGGACAACGTGGTGAGTGACGGCAGACGGGACCCAGGGACACTAGGCTCATGGCTGGAGCTTGCTGCCGGAGCACAGTGTGTAACAGTACCCCCCCCCCCCCCCCCCTTTGGTCTCCCCCTCCTCTTGTGGTTCAGAAATTTTTTGAGCAGATCCTGGTCCAAGATATTTTCCTGTGGTTCCCATGACCTCTCCTCTTGACCGAATCCTTCCCAATCCACAAGAAAGAAGCGTTTTCCTCTGACCAGCTTGGAGTCTAGGATTTCTTTAACAGCAAAAACATCAGAGGTACCAGAGATGGAGGAAGGCGAGATGATCTTTTGAGAAAAGCGGTTGTGGATGACCGGCTTCAAGAGGGAGACATGGAAGGAATTTGGAATCTGGAGAGAGGAGGGCAGATGGAGGGAATAAGCCACAGGATCAAGTCACTTTTGACTTCATAGGGACCCAAAAAGCGTGGACCCAATTTATAAGAGGGTACCTTAAAGCAGATGTATTTGGAGGATAACACACTTTGTTCCCAACAGAGAACTCGGAAGGAGGGCGTCTTTTCCTGTCCACTTGCAACTTCATATGGGTCGTGGCATGAAGAAGGGAGTGACGAGTCTTCTGCCAGATGGAGACGAAATTCCGCACCAGTTCGTCAGCCATAGGTACTCCGGAGGAAGAAGAAGACGGGAAGAGGAGGATGAGGATGAAGCCCATAGACCACAAAGAAGGGTGAAGTTCCAGTGGATTCAGAATCTTTATGGTTGTAAGAGAATTCGGCCCAGGGTAGTAAATCCAGTTTACCTTGTAGACGAGAACAGAGGGCCCTCCAGAACTTGGAGACGAACTGGACTCCCCGATCGGAGACAATATGAGTAGGCAATCCATGGAGACGGAAGATATGACCAAGGAATAGCTTGGCAAGCTGTGGTGCAGATGGTAAACCTGGCAAGGGCACAAAATGAGCCATTTAAGAAAATCGGTCCACAATAACCCAGATGACCATATGCCACCAAAAGAAGGAAGGTCAGTAATAAAGTTCATTGCTATGTCAGTCCTGGGCAGCTCAGGAACTGGCAAAGGATGTAGTAGACCAGCAGGCTTGGCACGCAGGGTTTTGTCCCGGGTGCAGATTGAACAAGCAAGGACAAAAATCAACATCATCCTGCTTTAAGGTGGGCCACCAGTACTGTCGGGAGATGAGCTGTAAGGATTTACGTATTCCGGCATGACCAGCTAGAAGGGAGGAATGACCCCATTTCAGGACTCGGAGTCTTAAACGAGGAGGTACGAAAGTCTTCCCAGGAGGCAAGTGCTGAAGATCCAGAGATGAGGCAATCAGGAGGAATAATATGTTGAGGATGGGACTCCTGGTCTAGTACATCAGAGGATCTGGACAGAGCGTCGGCACGAAGATTCTTCTCAGGAGGGCGAAAGTGGATAAAGAAATCAAATCTGGAGAAGAACAGAGACCAATGAGTCTGTCGGGGATTGAGACGATGGGCCAACTGGAGATAGAGCAAGTTCTTGTGGTCTGTATAGATAGTTAGCGGATTTACAGAGCCTTCCAAGAGGTGACGCCATTCTTCTAAGGCTAACTTTATGGCCAAAAGCTCCCGATTTCCGATAGTATAATTTCTCTCCGCGGAGGAGAAGGTCTCTGTGTGCGCCAGAGGAAGCGCCCACATGCGAGAAACTAGTTGCCTCCCCCTGCATGCCCCCTGCCTGTTTTCATCCACAGCTCCCTGTGTACCTTTGTACCTGCTGATTTTCTGTACAGCATGCTGCAATAAAGAAATCAGTCATCCCAGCAAGTTTTTGGTGAGTGCATTTTCCATTCTGCTTCTTTGTTCAGTATATATTTGCTATTACCCTTTGGATAACTGCACCACCATCTGGGGAACTGCAATACGCATATCTACTGGTGCACTTCATGATTGCCTACACCAAGACCATTGTGGTCTTCTTCGCTAGCGGTGCCGGACATATACATCTCGTTTTCAGATACAGTAATTAGCAAAGCCTAGGAAGCGCTGAATAGCTTTTAAACCAGTGGGGAGTGGCCAATCCAGCACTGTAGACAACTTGTTGGGGTCCATTTGAAGACCTTGACTGGTGACAATATACCCCAGGAATGGAAGGCTGGTTTTTTCAAAGGTACACTTCCCAAGTTTAGCATAAAGATGATTTTCTTGGAGACGCTGTAATACTTGACGGAGATGAAGGTGATGAGACTGGACATTGGCGAATAGATGAGTATGTGGTCCATGTAGATGATGACACAGGAGTAAAGAAGGTCACGAAAAATGTCATTGACAAACTCCTGGAAGACTGCTGGAGCATTACAAAGCCTGAATGGAATGACAAGATACTTGAAATTTCCATCACGAGTATTGAACGCAGTCTTCCATTCATCCCCTTCACGGATGCAAATCAAATTACAGGCCCCTCATAGGTCGAGTTTGGAGAAGATCCTAGCACCATGTAGACGATCAAACAACTCAGAGACCAATGGAAGTGGGTAGCGTTTTTTTATCGTAATTTTATTCAGGCCGCGGTAGTCGATGCAAGGTCGCAAGAATCCTTTTTTTTTTTCTCCACGAAGAAGAATCCGGCTTCAGCAGGAGAGGATGACTTTCTAATAAAACATTTCTTTAGATTTTCTTGTATATAATTAGTAGACTTGTGCACAAGAAAAATTTTCGTTTCATTTGTTTTTTTTTTGTTTTGGAAAAAATTTTCGGTTCGGTAATATTTTCGGGTACATTCGGACTTTAGCGATCCTAAAAAATTATGGAGATACCTTTTTTATTAAAATTTCATAGGGTACCATAAAAAAAAGAATAATAAAAAAGATACAGTAGTGATGGAAAAAATTGTATCTAACGAAATGTATCTTTTTTATTTTGAAATGTTTATAAATTTTTAAACAGGGATCAATTTATGTGAGCTGGTAAAGCACTAAAAATGTTGCCGACAATAATAAAAATGTAGTGTGTGCATGTTTTTCACTTTTTTAAAAAAAATTTTAGGTAGTATTACTACTCCCAGCATGGAACACACTGTTCCATGATAGGAGTAGTAGTTACCTGTACTAATTGACAGATCGCCAAGGTCCCTTGCGATCCTCTTGTACAATGTATAGATGTGGTGGCCTCTCTTCTATGGTCCCCTGAACTCCAGTATCTATACACCTATTCATATTTCCCGCAGAGCTGTGATTGGCCAGATGGTTCCAGCCAATCACAGCTCTCTGTGAGAAATAGGGGGAGCAGGGGACCATAGGAGAGCAGCCGCCGCATCTATACATTATACAGGAGCATCACAGCTGGGGGCCAGGAGTGATACCCGCTGTGATCTTTCCTTAACTACAAGTAATACTACTCCCAACATGGAGTACACTCTGCTCCATGCTGGGAGCTGTAGTACCTGCATTAATAGACAGATCGCAGCGGGTGTCAGAAGTTACACCCGCTACGATATGTCTATTATTGCAGGTACTACAGCTCCCAGCATGGAGCAGAGTGTGCTCCATGTTGGGAGTATTAGTACCTGCAGTAAGGGACAGATCCCAGCGGATGTCACTCCTCCTAACACCCTCTGCGATCCTCCTGATGTGAATGTCAGGATCAGCTGTTCTCAAGGCTACAGAGCCGGGAGAACAGCTGACGCTGAGCCATAGGTATACTTCGGTATATATCTACTGCCCAGCAAAAACTTACAGTGAGCCTGCAATGTGTATACAGTATACACATTGCTGGCTCACTAAACCCCTTGTTGAGCTGTGCGCTATGCGCAAGCCCAGCAAAGAAAGAGTTAACTTACACTGCTTTACAGTGTAGGTTAACCCTTTGGGCGGTATACACTATATACAGCTATCTATAGATAGCTGTATATAGTGTATACAGAAGACGAGATCCATGTGATGACGTCATTAGGGGGCTGAGCTACAGAAGGGAACAAGGCTAGTTAATCTGAAGCTCTATTCACATTGTCCGTTTTGTATAATGTGAACAGACCCTTCTGGCAGTGTCTACCCAGACAGGGAGACTCCAATTGTTGCTAAACTACAACTCCCAGCATGCCCAGACAGCCAAAGGCTGTCTGAGCATGCTGGGAGTTGTAGTTTTGCACCAATTGGTGGCTCCCTGTTTGGGTAGACATTGCATCATGGGTGCTCTCCCCAGCGGACAGCACCAAAAATGTCATAACCAATTTTTTGTGTTTTTTTTCTTCTCGTTTCAGATTCGTGTATGCAGAGGATTACTGCGGATTTAATGGATTAGGGCGGATTTTTTTTTCTTTTAATAAAATGGTTAACGAGGTCTGTGGGGGAGTGTTTTTTAAAATAAAATAATTTTTCCAATGTGTTGTGTTTTTTTTTTTTATTGAATTTTCAGGCTTAGTAGTGGAAGCCGGTCTTATTGACGGAATCCATTACTAAGCCAGGGCTTAGCGCTAGCCCCAAAAACAGCTAGCGCTAACCCCCAATTATTACCCACTGCCACAGGGGTTCCGGGAAGAGCCGGTACCAACTGGCCCGGAGCATCAAAAATGGCGCTCCTGGGCCTAGGCGGTAACAGGCTGGCATTATTTAGGCTGGGCCAGTAACAATGGTCCTCGCCCATCCTGGTAACATCAGGCTGTTGCTGTTTGGTTGGTATTGTGCTGAGAATGAAAATACGGGGAACTCTATACGTTTTTTTTTTATTATTTAAATAAATAAATAAAAAACGCATAGGGTTCCCCGTATTTTCATACAAACCAAACAGCAACAGCCTGACGCTACCAGGGGGGGCGAGGACCATTGGTACTGGCCGTCCCCAGCCTAAATAACGCCAGCCTGTTACCACCTAGGCCCAGGAGCACCATTTTTGACGCTCTGGGCCGCTTGGTACCGGCTCTTCCTGGCACCCCTGTGGCGGTGGGAACCGGGGTAATAATTGGGGGTTAGCGCTAGCTGTTTTTGGGGCTAGCGCTAAGCCCTGGTTTAGTAATGGATTATGTCAATAAGACCGGCTTCATCTACTAAGCCTGAAGATTCAATTAAAAAAAATACAACACATTGGAAAAAAATTTTTATTTTAAAAAAACACTCCCCACAGCCCTCGTTAACCATTTTATTAAAAGAAAAAAAAGTCCGCTGTAATCCATCGAATCCGCAGTAATTCTCTGCATACACGGATCTGAAACGAGAAGAAAAAAAGGGAACGGGGTATGGCGGGGAGGGGGTTTGAAGGAGGGAACGGGCTAGCGCCGTAGTGCCGCATGGCACTAACTTATAGTTTATCTACACAGGGTGCCTTCAGCTGTTTCACTACTACAACTCCCAGCATGCCCTGACAGCCAATAGATGTCAGGGCAAGCTGGGAGTTGTAGTGGTGAAACAGCTGGAGGCACCCTGTGTAGATAAACTAAGGGCGGAAGTATTTTCCCCAGCAGGCATCAGTGACGTGGTGCCTGCTGGGGAAGACTGCCTGGTAGTGAGCACACTACCAGGCAGAAAAAAAGTTATTTTTAATATAGTAAAAATAAAAATTAAAAGCAGGGAGGGGGTTAGGGATAGATTGGCAATAGGCAGGGACATAAAAAAAAAAATAGGATGGTGGGAGCTACCCTTTAAGGAAAGATCACTGTGGGTATCACTCCTGACACACGCTGTGATGCTCCTGTATAATGTATGGATGCGGAGGCCGCTCTCCTATGGTCCCCTGCACGGCCGTATATATACACATATTGCTATTTCTCACAGAGAGCTGTGATTGGCTTGAACCATCTGGCCAATCACAGCTCTGCGGGAAATATGAATAGGTGTATAGATACGTGAGTGCAGGGACCATAGAAGAGCAGCCGCCGCATCTATACATTATACAAGAGGATCGCAAGGGACCCCAGCGATCTGTCAATTAGTACAGGTAACTACTACTTCCATCATGGAACAGTGTGTTCCATGCTGGGAGTAGTAGTACCACCTAAAAAATGTAAAAAAAAAAAAGTGAAAAACACGCACACACTACATTTTTATTATTGTTGGCTACATTTTTAGTGCTTTACCCGCGCACATAAATTGATCCCTGTTTAAAAATGTATAAACATTTCATAATAAAAAAGATACATTTCGTTAGATACAATTTTTTCCATCACTACTGTATCTTTTTTATTATTATTATTTTTTATCAGAATGAATTATTTACGTTCGTTTACGGATAACGAATGCATTTGTTATTTATCGCATGCATTCGGTAAATAACGAATGCATTCATTATTTTGCTATTCGTATTATCGTGGCTATTCGGGAATGTTCAAAATATGTTTTCATGCATTCGGATCGGTCCGAATGCCCGAAAACGGTAAAATTCGGTAAATTAGACATTCGTGCCGAAACGAAGTGCACATGTCTTATAATTACACATGGTCTGAGTTTCTGGAACAGATAAGGGTAAATTCTGCCCCGGGGAGGTGTGGTCCCAGGCAATAAGTTGATAGGACAATCGTAAGGACGATGTGGAGGTAAAACTTCAGCTTGTTTCTCTCTGAAGACGTCAGCAAAATCCTGAAGAAAAGACCGCAGACTGGGCAGAGGAGTGAGAGGAAACACAAACTTGGATGGCAGGGTATGGAAATAGTTGTTATAGCAGTATGTTCCCCAGCAAAGTACTTCTCCAGTGTTCCAGTCAAGATGTGGGGAATGTAGTTGTAACCAGGGCCTAGTAGAAGAGTGGAGGTACAATGTGGAAGTACATAGAAGGACAATTGTTCCTTATGCAGAACTCCAATTTGCGTAGACAAGGGTACTGTGCGGAATAAGATAGTACAGTCCAGATTTTCTCCGTTAACCGAGGAGATGTACAAAGGCTTCAGAAGGCGAGTTACAGGCAGACAATACCTATGCATTAATGAGGCATCGATAAAGTTCTCCGCAGAACCAGAGTCTGGGAAAGCCAGAATGGAGATAGTCTCTTTGCAGGGTAGAGCCAGCTGGATCTTCAAATTCAAGCGTGAAGAGGAGGTTTTCACACCTTGGGAGGCCTCTCCTACAAACCCTAGGTGCGAGCGTTTCCCTGTGACTGTGGACGCAGAGGACAGTCTCTGAGGAAATGGTCTGCACTGGTGCAATATAAGCACAGATTCTCAGCTTGACGACGGCTTCTTTCCTAAAGGGTCAGGCGAGACCGATCCACCTGCATAGCCTCCACAGCGGGAGGCATCCTAGAAGGTTGCGGTGGTTCTGGCAGACAGGTGCCAGGCGAGGAAAGCACCAAGACAAGATCCCGCCATGGATCCAGCTGGGGTTACTCTGCCTGATAATCCAGATGAGTTCATTCAGGGTAGCGGGCAATTCCCGGGCGGCAAGGACATCCTTGATATGGCTAGAAAGTCCTCTCTTGAAAGTGGCGCAAAGGGCTTCATCATTCCAAGCTAACTCCGATGCCAGGGTATGAAACCGAATGGCATACTCGCCTACAGAGGAGTTGCCCTGAGTAAGACTCAGCAATGCCATCTCTGCGGCGGAAGCTCAAGTAGGTTCTTCGAAGACACCCCGAAATTCCATCAGGGGAGTTGCCCAGGCCAAAGCCCTTCCAGTTAAAAGACTGAGGATGAAGGCCTATCCGTCATGAGTTCAATGTGCATAGAGCACTGAGTCACGAAACCACGACAGGACTTGGGATCCCCCTCATATTTCTCAGGAAGGGGCAGACGGAGTCTTGATCCGGAGACGACTGCAGGAGCGGGAGGTGCCAGCGGAGCAGGAGGAGGCTGTGGTTATGGTGGTTGTTGCTCTGCTGTTAGCAACTGCTGCAACATGGCGGATAACTGGCTCAACTGCTGTGCCTGCTGGGCTAACTGCTGTGACTGGAGTGCCACAATGGAAACGAGATCTGGATTATCAGGTAGAGGAACCCCAGCGGGATCCATGGCCAGATCTTGCTGTAACGGAGATGGATGTGGATACTCTTACCTGTGTGGCTGACCATATCGGGGAGGAGAATCTAAGGTGCCGCTGGTCTTCTCCAGAGCCCGCCGCAAGGCAGGATGGGCTTGCTGCGGCAGGCGACACCCAGGTCACTACCCCCGACACGGCTCGACCACACAGGTAGCTGGTCAAGGCGAGGTACCGAAGGATAAGGAAGTAGCGTAGTCAAACGTAGCAGAAGGTCAAGGCAGGCGGCAGTATGTATTACTACCACCTCCTTCTGCTTCTCCAAATCTCTAAGGCTAGGTTTCCACACAGGTTTTTTCTGGCGTTTTTTTGAAAACTGAACCTGTCATCAATTTTATTCCACCAGAACTACAAGCCATAGGTCTTGAGAAAGAAAGAGTGGTTGCATTAGTGAAACAGCAGCTCCACGGGGATCATGACCATTGGTACACACCAGTGGTACACACCAGTGGGGAGGGGGTGCGGGGAGTGTCAAAGTGTTGGTATGCCAATGCCTGCATGTCTTGCGCTCACTCGTTTTTTGGATTTTTTTTTTCATCCTGCCACGGCTGACTACCTACATAGCTACTTTGCTACCAGTTTACATACCTAACTACCTACCTGGCTACCTATTTACCTACCTGAATACCTGCCTAACTATTTAGCTACTTAAATACCTACCTATCTGGCTACCCATGTACTTAGCTAACTACTTGGCTATCTACCTAGGTATCTATCTACCTGGCTTCTTACTTATCTACCTACTGAAATACTTACCTTCTGAGGGGGGATCTACCTACCTAAGGATGTATTTACCTATTAGGGGTGGGTACCTACCATGGGGGTACAACCTAATAAGGGAACTATCTGACTACTGTGGGACATACCTATCTAATGGAGAACCCAACTGCCTACTGTGGGGGTATATACCTACTTAATAGGGGATCTACTAACCAGCCCACTTTTACTGGGGGAGCTTTTTTACAGTTTGGGCGTCTATAGGTGGGGAGATTTTGTAGAAGTGGAGAGGGCACTGTAAAAATGCACAGTCTCAAATGTTTTTCCTGCTGATTCTGAAGAGTTGTGGCTGAAAAAATCATCTTGACTGATGCCTGATGGAGAAGAAAAGAGGACGATTGCAATCAGGACATCGCCTGTGAAGTAATCTGGTAGAGCATCACCATGGTGTTGTGGGGGGGGGGGGGGGTGGGTTGCTAGAGATGTTGCCAAGGAGGGGTCACTGATACAAAACCTCGACAGGGGCGCAAGAAGCGCAAGGGGCACTGGGTACACCCCTAAATATGTCAGATCTTCTTTAAAGGAAACCTGTAATAACTTTCATGCTGCCTGAACCATGAGTCCTCTGGGTGGTGCCATACCAGCCTTGATTACGGCATCTGCAGCAATGAGGTGCTTTAAATGGTTGATCTGATCACCCGCAGCATGGCCGCGGGGATTAGATCAGCCGGTATGGTGGACGGAGGTCATCGAGCAGACCAGAGAAGATCACCGATATTAATGAACAGTGCTATGCCTATGCATAACACTGAACAGTATATAACATGAAAGAAAAGAAAAAGTTGAGCACTGCCCTGTACTCACTGCATTCCACGGAGCTGGTCTTTGGAGCTTGGTGTGGATAGTTAGCAGGAGATACTTGATCCCAGTGTTCAGCATCGAAAATTAAACACAGGTAAAGTTCACGAGTTCCAAATAGTAGATGTAGGACACGGCTACTCGGTGTATGGTATCCAACACTTTATTTCTTCATATGATAGTAAAAAACATACTTTAAAAGTAGTAAAGCATAGCGGGGAGAGACAAACACAAGTGAAGCGGCAATGCGGTCTGAAGAAATGCATTATGGGCACAAAACAGCTGTTAGAACCACTGGCTCCCTAGCTTAACTTGTTTGTCTCTCCCCTATAGTACACGTCATTACAGATATGGCAATACCTATTATGTATATGATTTGTATTGTTGACCTTTTTTGATGATAATACAGGGCTTTTATAAGGAAAGGGGCATTTATTTTGTTTTTTACGCTTTATACTTTTATTGAAGAAACTTTTATTTTATTTTTTACACTTTTTTACAAGTTATATTATGCTGAAATACATTTGTACTGCAGCACAGTATGACCCGATCAGCTACACACATTACAGCCTGAGCGATCCAGCCTGTGCAATCCAGCCTTCCGTAGCAGGCAGACAGGAGGTCATCATCTGACCTCCTGCTGCCATAGCAACCAATGGCGATGGTATTGCGGCACCGCTGTTGGTGAACAGGGGTAGCGCGCTCCCCCTGTCAACACCATAGTTGCTGTGATCAGGATTGATCACGGCATCTATGAGGTTAATGCTGCTGGGACTGGCGTGGCCTCGGCAGCTGCAGCGGGACCGCGGCTTTGATTGCCCGCGGCAGTGCAGGAGATCGCTAGGACGAATGCATATGTCCCAGCGCGCGAATATGTCAGGTGCTGGGACATATGCTTACGTCCTATAGCGGGAAGGGGTTCAAAAGCTCTGTATCTTACCTTTATTTTTGCTCACATAGTGCAATATCCCAGCAGGAGAAAGTGGGTGTTTCCCAGCAGCCATGACATCACTGAAGCCTGCTGGGGGACCACCACCGCCCTCACATCGTTGCAGCGGTGTGATGAATAGAAGACCTCAGGTTCTGTGCATGTTTCAGTGAGGCTCTTTGCAGCTTTCAGTGAGGCTCTGTGCAACTTTCAGTGAGGCTCTGTGCAGCTGTCAATCAAGCTCAGTGCAGAGAAGAACTTCCGGAGTTTGGTCTCCTGCCAGGCCAGGAGGAGACCAAACTCACTGTATTAATTGTGTCAGGGAACAGAACAGAGCGGCCTAGTTTTTTTTATTGCATTTTAAACATATGTTGATCATTTTAAAAGCAAGTGAATGGGAAAGTGTCTGCTAATTATATAAGGAACACTATATTAAAAGTTTTATTTGGTGACAGGCACTCTTTAAGGGGTTAAGGCTCTTCAGGCTGATTTATTCTGCTTTATTTGGATAGGAAAACATAAGGGCTTGGGTGGCCTGTTGGTTCCAAATTTACTAAAATATTATGCTGTTAGGATCACTCAACTCACTCTGGTTAAAGGGGTATTCCGCCCCTAGACATCTTATCCCCTATCCAAAGGATAGGGGATAAGATGTCAGATCGCCGCGGTCCCGCTGCTGGGGACCCCCGGGATCGCTCTGTGCGTAATGACGGGCGATACGGGGGAAGGAGCAGCGTGACGTCATGGCGCCGCCCCTCGTGACATCACGGCCCGTCCCCTTAATGCAAGTCTATGGGAGGGGGCGTGATGACCGCCACGCCCCCTCCCATAGACTTGTATTGAAAGGGGCGGGCCGTGACATCATGATGGGCGGAGCCATGATGTAACGATGCTCCGGCCCCTGTACCGCCCATCATTACGTGCAGAGCGAACTCGCTCTGTGCTGTAATGATAGCGCGGTGCCGCAGCGGGGATCCCAGGGGTCCTCAGCAGCGGGACCGTGGTGATCTGACATCTTATCTCCTATCCTTTGGATAGGGGATAAGATGTCTAGGGGCGGAATACCCCTTTAATGCCTCTCAGGTGGTCCTTTATAAGCTCAGCTAGATTCAGACTTGGTGCGGTCCGGTACTCTTCCCTGGCTGTGCTCATGTGGTTTCCTGCCCCTGTGGCTCACTTGCTTACTTCTTCTGCTCTTTAGGTCCTTCATGCTCTCTCTCTCTCTCTCTCTCTCTCTCTCTCTCTCTCTCTCTCTCTCTCTCTCTCTCTCTCTCTCTCTCTCTCTCTCTCTCTCTCTGGCGGCAGGTACGCTTTCACTTTTCTTTGCAATCTATCCCCTTTTCCTCTCACTCCTGTAGACTTTTAACTTGCTCAAAACATAAAGCATATACACCATTGTTTATCACATTGAAGCTTCTAGACATGCTGTAAAATTGTATTTAAGTATAATAGTTACCTCTTATAATCATCTCTCAAATTAAGAAGGTTTATTACAGGGAGTGGCAGAAACTGCAGATGAAAGACAGGGTTGGGGGGAAAGGGATGGTACGGCAATTTCTTTTGACACTATGGATACGAGTTGGGATATGGATTCATGGATTTACTCTGATACATATATCTATATCTATCTATCTATCTCTCTATATCTATGTAAAAATAGCAGAAGATTGTCGCAGCACTCCAAAAAATAATAAAAAGATAAGGTGGCTTTATTCCATGTTACAAATACAAGAGCTATTTGTATTTGTAACATGGAATAAAGCACCCTTATCTTCTGCTCTTTTGTCTGGATTTGGGCCTTTGACCGGTGCCAACTAGCCGCCTGCACCCACCTATGTTTTCTAATTTTCTTTTGGTAGTGATGCTCTTCCGTAATTTTTTTCATATCTATCTATTATGTATCTATTTGTACAATGTAGAAGTGTCAGCTGGCACTGCTGCTGTCCCGGATACACCCCTCACCTTAATCTTCCTCTGACCAGCGTAGTCGTAGAGGCACAGTCACCTGCTGGTGCTAGAGAAACTGGTGGTGCACAGGCTGTGCAAGGCTCAAGTAACTGTATATCGCAAGACAATGAAGTAGAAAAAAGCCGGCAGCTCACCAGGAAATTCAACGCAAGCTTCTTTATTGACCAGCGTGTGTGGGTTACAAAACTTGAAGTGCAGGTGCTCTACCCCAAAACCGCACGAACAACGTCCGTTTCGCACTAACTGTGCTTCCTCCGGTTCGTGAAACCGGAGGAAGCACAGTTAGTGCGAAACGGACGTTGTTCGTGCGGTTTTGGGGTAGAGCACCTGCACTTCAAGTTTTGTAACCCACACACGCTGGTCAATAAAGAAGCTTGCGTTGAATTTCCTGGTGAGCTGCCGGCTTTTTTCTACTTCATTGTCTTGTATTATGTATCTATGTGTGTGTATAAATATAAATATATATATATATATATATATATATATATATTTATATCTATATATAGATATTTTCTATATAGAGAGTACTTGAGGATACTGTTTCAAGATTTGGGGCATATTTGAAGAAAAGAAAACATTTCCAATTCAAAAGAAACCTACAAGATTTCAAGAACAAACAGGAATGCGAGATCTTAAAACAGAATGTAGGCCCCACTCAAGAAACAGACGTATCATCGTCCGAGTGTGAGGAGTCTGATATAGAAAGACCTCAAAATCTAGGGGGGTCTATAGAGGTAACCAAGGTAGAGGAGGAAGTAGAGCGAGGGGTTACAGAGGAAAGAGAGGATCAAGGAGGGTTTTTTTTTAGACAAACCACCCCCAGTATCGGATTATCTACTGAGGAGCAAAGAGTAGATGACCCACCTACAAAAGACGAGGAACTTAAGGTAATAAACTTGTCCAAAAGAAACCTAACGACAGTAGAAATTAACTTACTGGCTAGAGGTTTATCATTTGTCCCCACTGTCCACTACAATCCATTTTTGTGGGTAAAAGATCTTAACCTGTTCGCTAGGAGATTGAAGTGGAAGAGACATTTTAAAATCCAGGAAAACAGACATAGTGAGGGATTTGGATTGGAGGCTACAGAGATGGGTTTGTTTACAGACATGGGGCAATTATTACAGGGGGGTCTAATACCAGAAGGACAGGGCCCCTTTTCCCATCTAGGTAAGAAAAGTACCCATGCCCCTCCTCTGGGTGATTATTCCCACATAGATATTTTTGTAGACGTGGTAACAAATGCCCTTAGAAAACTGGGGAATGTTAAATCACCTAGGGAATATAATCTATCCCGGCTGGAGAATGAGGCACTTAGATCCCTGGAGAATGACTCCTCCCTGGTCATCAAACCCTCCGATAAAGGGGGCAACATAGTATTGATGAGGGAGGAGTACTGGGAGATGTGCCTTAAAATTCTGAATGATAGGGAATGTTACTTACCCCTTAGAAGTGATCCTGCAAAAAAGTTTGGTGATGAATTGATAGCCATACTGGATGCTGCCAAAAATGAAGGTCTTATTAGTGGTAGGGAATTTGAGTACATGAAGCCAGTTCACTCCAGAATAGCGAGTTTCTATTTGACTCCGAAGGTACACAAGGGCTACCCCCCCCCCCCCTTGAGGGGGCGCCCGATTGTATCAGGAATCGAGAATCTGACACAGGCGGCTAGTGAGTATGTTGATGTGGCATTGCGCCCATTTGTATACTCACTACCCTCGTTTCTAAGAGATACGACAGATGTAATTAAGAGATTAGAAGATCTGAGAGTTGAAGAGGGTGCCTTTCTGGCGTTGCTGGACGTGGAGGCACTTTACTCTTCAATTTTCTCATGAGAAAGGTGTCGTTCTACTTACAGATGAGGGGGACGCAGTATGGACCTCATAATACCTTTGTCCTTGATCTCCTGAGATTTATTCTGACAAAAAACTATTTCTTGTTTGAGGGGCGGTCCTTCCACCAACAGCGAGGTACAGCAATGGGGAGCCCTTGTGCCCCCAGTTATGCTAACCTGTACCTCGGGTGGTGGGAGGACCAACATGTCTTCTGCGAGGGGATGTCACTATGGACTGACCATATTGCTATGTGGGTCAGGTTCATAGATTACGTCCTCCTCATCTGGACATCATCAGAGGACATGTTTAACAAGTTTGTTAGCTCCCTCAACCAGAATGAGTTAGGCCTGCGGTTCACATCTACCTGTAGTAGAAGTGAGCTGGTGTTCCTCGACCTGAAGATTTGGGTGGCAGAGGATAACCAGGTCCTCACCACGGTACATAGAAAGGAAACTGCGACGAATGCCCTTCTTCAGTGGGACAGCTGCCATCCTCTCCCGCTGAAGAGGGGCATTCCGACTGGACAATATCTTAGAATGCGTAGGAACTGCTCCACACTGTCAGAATTTGAGATGAAAGCATCAGAACTAAGAACAAGACTAAGAAACAGGGGATACCCTAACAAGGTGCTTAAAAGGGCATATCACAGGGCACTAAGCACCAATAGGACGAATCTCCTGACACCTAGGACAAAGATTGACCAAAGTGACACCATTAGAATCATAGGGACCTATGATGACAAGTGGAGAGAGGTTCAGAACATTTTTAGATCTCACTGGGATATTCTCAAAACTGATGACAAGTTGACAGATAGGTTATCTGAGGATTTTCTGATAACATATCGTAGAGGCCAAAACCTGAAGGATAGACTAACACACAGCTATTTGTCACCTATTAGATCAGGGGAATGGCTTACATCGAAAATTAAAGGTACCTACCCATGTGGCAAATGTACGATTTGCCCTTACATTAAGAAAAGTAAGACCTTTTCAAGTACTAGTGTCATACAAGAAATTTAAATGAGATCATTCGCCAATTGCGATACTAAGGGTGTCGTGTATTTGCTTACCTGTATGTGTCCAAAAAATTATATAGGCAAGGCGTTTAGACCCCTAAAGAAAAGAATCCAGGAACATGTGGGGGACATCATACACGCTAGGGACACCCCGGTAGGAAACCACTTTGCTACACATCATGATTGTAGCCCAGTTAATCTAAAGGTACAAGTGATAGAGGTTGTCCCACAGTCACCCAGAGGAGGAAATTGGGATAAAACTCTCCTCCAGAGGGAGGAAGAGTGGACCTTTAGATTAGATACTGTCAAGCCGAAAGGATTAAATGACTTCATCTCATATGCCTCTTTTATTTAAAACCTCCCTTTTTTCTAGGCCTATCATGAATTTATCCCACCTGACTGTGACTATGATGACAAGGGCAGCATATATAGACAGATGAAAACAAGAACTTAATTGTGAAAAACACATAAACAAGTACCCAATCGTCCTAAAATTTGATCTCTAAACAAGGTAACTGAGTGTTTAAGCACACATACGGTTAACATACATTACCTTTAAGAGAAGAGGGCCCTTTCGGCATCAATATCAAGGTCTGAGACGCAAACCATTGGTGTCTATGGTTACCAGAGTCAGAACGAGGCGTGAAGCGTAACCTGATGTCATGTATCTCCTCCCCTTACAGCGCGATACCTCAGATCCTCAGGATAGGTCAGCGGCGCGTCTATGACGCGCACGACCTAGGCTGAGGGAGTCATGTAACTATGGGGGAGGAGCTAACTAGCTTAAATAACAGCGCGAACCAGAACTTCTCTGTACGGCCGCCACCAGAGCCGCACCTAGAGGAATGGGCACATCGCAGAAGCTAAATGAATAGCCAAGATGCCGGTCCCTGATGACTGATGGCAAAAGAAACGCGTAGGACCCCTGCTTTGGACACGCGAATGATATGTAACTATGCTGTTTAACAATGCATGTGTTATTGGACTAGATGAAGGACAGCTGCTGCACATAGGGCAAAGTGCAATGACTATGATCTCACTTTGGTGCTAGTCGCTTATACTGCCGCTCATTGCAAGAAACCTGCAGCTATTGGGATAAGTGCAATATTTAACTGCTGCAGAACTGAGGGGCAAAGTGCAATGACATTTATCTTGCTTTTGTGCTAATTCAATATACTGCTGCTTTTTGTAAGATATCTGCTGCTATTTTGGAAAGTGCAATATTTATTGCTGCAGAACTGAGTGCAATAATGGTATGCTGCTAAGACTTGTTTCATATATTGCTGCTTATTGGAAGAGATTGCTGCTACTGTGCCAAGAATAATATTATAATTACGGCAGAACAGTGCAATATATTCATGCTGCTATGAATGCTGTGAACCATTGAGATACATTATATGAGCAGTGTCACTATTGCATGATGGCAAATATGAACTCTGTTGGAATATGCACCGTACATGAATGAACTGTGGTAATATGCACCTTTGCGGAAGGAGGATCAGTTGATGTTGATATAGTGACTACTCATCTACGTAAGCCCTGTGACAACAGTATACTTCATAAATTATAAGGACTGCCCATAAGTAGATATTTATGCTTCTACTAGCGATATCTATAGCAAATGGTGGCGGTCTGTAAAAATTTTGTGCACTACTTATTATTTTTTGTTTGTTTTGTTTGTTTATTTTATAAGCTACAATTAAAAGTGACGTTTTAATCATATTTCCAGTATAAGGTTCCCTTTTGCTTTGTTGATACAAAAATTTGGGAGACCTAAACCTCTAGCTAGAAGCTATTTAATTGATACTCTATATATATATATATATATATATATATATATATACACTCAAGTCGGAAAGGAATTCCACCCCCCCCCCCATCCCAATATGGAGCAATTAGCATCAGCCTCATAAGAAGTTTTTTTTCCCTTTCTCTTGATCAACACAGTAGAGTTATAGGTTGAACTTAATGAACAGTTTTTTTACATTATCAACTGAAGCTGTTCAAACCATCCAACTTTGGCAGACTGTTTAAAGTGTATACAGACCTTGTGAGTCTCCCCCTGTCGGAGAAGAAAATACCTTATTCCTCAGGGACAGAGAAGTTGTTTCCAAAGCTGTCTGGCTGCAGCTTATCCTTCCCCTCTCTATAGAAGACAGCCACTCCGAACTTTCATATGTACGGAAATGTCGGGAGAGATTAGTGTCAATAAAAGAAACCTTAAAAGGGAATTTGTCGTCAGGGTCACCTGCACTAACGTATTTGCACAGGCTTGTAGTGCGGGTGACGCTGATGTTGATACCTTTACCCGATTGGTCCTATTGTTGCCCGTTGTCCTCCTTATTCGGTTGGCAGACTTGGAGCATGGGAAGTGATAGTATGTAGTATTCTACTATGTAGTTTTAGTGTAGCAAAAGCTGGTGAAGTAATATACAATGCATTTGAAAAGACCCTATTACTTTTTTCACATTTTGTCATCTTACAGACTTGTGCTAGAATTAAAAAAAGATCCAAGTTTTCTCACATCACTCTGCTCTCAGTACGCCATAATGAGAATATGAAAACTGAATTTAGAATTTTTTTGCAACTTTATGTCTATTAAAAGGAAAAACTTAACTTTTGCTCAAAGTATTCAAACCATTCACAATGACAATTGAAATTTAGCTCTGGCTCCTACCATGTCTCCTGATCATCTCTTAGATGTTTCCGAGTTAACTGTGGTAAATTCAGTTGAATGGACATGATGAGAAGACACAGCCCTGTCTATGTAAGGTCTTACTGCTGACAATGGATAACAGAGAAAAAAAACAAGCCATGAGGTAGAAAGAACTGCCTGTAGAGTTTAGGGACAGGATTGTGTGGAGGAATAGGTCTGGAGAAGGGTACAAAAAATTTTCTGCTGTGCTAAAAGCTCCCAAGAACCCATTCTTAAATGAAAGTAGTGTTGAACAACCAGCACTCTGGCCACCACATCAAATTAAGTAATTAGGGGAGAAGGGATTTAGAAAGAGAAGTGACCAAGAACCCAATGATCACCCTGGCTGAGCTCCAAAGATCCTATGTGCAGATGGGAGGAACTTCAAGGTCAGCCATCGCTGCAGCACTCCACCAACCTGAGCTTTATGCCAGAGTGGCCAGAATGAAGCCCACAGTAAAAATATACATGAAAGTCCACCTGGATGTAGTTTGCAAAAAAAGACAAACAAAAAATGAAAAAAGTGTGAAAAACAAGGATTCTATGGTTTGATGAAACCTAGACGCTAGGACTGTGCAAGATCATTCTTTCATCAGAGGAATTTCAGTGGCTGAAAGCTCTGCAGCTGACATTCCGTAGTGTGCACTGTGCAGTGGAATCCCATTGAAAACAATGGGATGCTGTGCTGCACCAGAATTTCCAAGTGCAATTTTTTATGCAGAATTACATTCGGAAATTACATAGTGTGAACCAGCCTAAGCGTCATGTCTGGATGAAACCAGGCACTGTTCATCACTAGTGTTGAGCGGCATAGGCCATATTCGAATATGCGATATTTCACGAATATATGGATGAATATTCGTCATACATTCCCTAAATTCGCATATTCGTAATGAGGGGCATTTACTAATCTTTTACTATGTAGTCTGTTTTTTACCCTGTTTTTTTCTACTTCATTTTTGACTATGTGCGACAAATTTACTAAACTGTTGCAAGGCATTAATAAATTTGGCACACATAGGCAAAAGTGGGAAATTTACTTCATGTAGTAGAAAAAATAGTCTGTTCCTTTTTCCTGCTGTCTGAATAGGTTTGGCTGCTAGGTTTCCTTCTGGATCTTTTGTTTTTGAGTTTTTTTTTTTTTAGCTTTTTCACCACATCTAAATAATTCAATAACTACAGTGGTCCCTCAAGTTACAATAATAATTGGTTCCAGGAAAACCATTGTAAGTTGAAACCATTGTATGTTGAGACCATAACTCTATGGAAACGTGGTAATTGGTTCTAAAGGCACCAAAATGTCATCCAAAATAGGAAAAAGTAACAAAGAAAAATAAGTAGATAACTGATATAGATAAAGCAAATCCTTACATATAAAAGTAATAAAGATCTGCTGGGAGCTGTAATCACTGTCTATGTCAGTGTTTCCCAAGCAGGGAGCCTCCAGCTGTTGCAAAACTATAACTCCCAGCATGCCTGGACAGCCAAAGGCTGTCCGGGCATGCTGGGAGTTGTAGTTTTGCAAAAGATGGGGCCACCCTGCTTGGGAAACACTGGTCTATGTAGAGGACAGGAGCTTCTTCAGGGGTCCTGTACAGTACAGGCAATGTCCAAAACAAGTAATGGAGTTGCCCTCACCTGGTGTCCAAAAGAGCAGCTAACCCTGATACAGGTAAAGTGTACAGAACATGTAATACCAGACACCAGTCAGTGCATACACTTCAGTAATACAGGGGTTTTACCAGTGAATGCTCATTTTGATTGATTGGTTCTTCTGGCCATTGACACGTTTCACAGATCTGGACTGTCTGTAGCATTGTATGTTGAGTCTGGTTTCAACTTACGATGGTCCAGAAAAGACCATTGTATGTTGAAACTATTGTATGTTGAGGCCATTGTAAGTTGAGGGATCACTGTAAATTGTAGTCATGGCTCAGAAGTGGTAAACGGTGTTTAGTGTGTGTGTGTGTGTGTGTTTATTACATTTTTTTAACACAGTTTTTTTCTCCCTAAATGTACTTACACTTTTTTTTTTTTTTGGTTACTTCTTCTACAGATCTGTGTATCCTGTGGACTCCTTCAGATTCGGTGGACTACTTCGATGACCAGCGTTTTTCTTAGCTTGATGTTAATAAAATGGTTAACGAGGGCTTGTGGGGGAGTGTTTTTTGTAATAAATTTTTTTTTAAACCTGTTGTGTTTTTTTTTTATTTTACTTTACTAGACAGGCTTAGTAGTGGAAGCTGTCTTATAGACTGAGTCCATTACTAAGCCGGGCTTAGCGTTAGCCATGAAAACAGCTAGCGCTAACCCCCAATTATTACCCCGGTACCCAACACCACAGGGGTGCCGGGAAGAGCCGGTACCAACAGGCCCGGAGCGTCAAAAATGGCGCTCCTGGGCCTAGGCGGTAACAGGCTGGCGTTATTTAGGTTGGGGAGGGCCAGTAACAATGGTCCTCGCCCACCCTGGTAACGTCAGGCTGTTACTGTTTGGTTGGTATTTGGTTGAGAATAAAAATAGGGGGACCCTATGCGTTTTTTTAATATATTTAATTATATATTTAAAAAAAAAAAAAAACGCATAGGGTCCCCCCTATTTTCATTCTCAGCCAAATACCAACCAAACAGTAACAGCCTGACGTTCCCAGGGTGGGCGAGGACCATTGTTACTGGCCCTCCCCAGCCTAAATAACGCCAGCCTGTTACCGCTTAGGCCCAGGAGCCCCATTTTTGACGCTCCAGGCCTGTTGGTACCGGCTCTTCCCGGCACCCCTGTGGCGTTGGGTACCGGGGTAAATATAGGGGGTTAGCGCTAGCTGTTTTTGTGGCTAGCGCTAAGCCCAGGTTAGTAATGGACTCTGTCTATAAGACAGCTTCCACTACTAAGCCTGTCTAGTAAAGTAAGAAAAAAACACAACAGGTTTTAAAAATTTTTTATTACAAAAAACACTCCCCCACAAGCCCTCGTTAACCATTTTATTAAAATCAAACAAAGAAAAACGCTGGTCATCGAAGTAGTCCACCGAATCCGAAGGAGTCCACAGGATACACGGATCTGAAATGAGAAGAAAACAAAAAAAATGGGTTAGGACATTTATTATCACCTGCTCACACATCTCCCGCCCCGCACGACTACAACTGCCAGCATGCCCTTACAGTAAGGACATGCTGGGAGTTGTAGTTGTGTGGTGCAGGAGATGTGTGGGCAAGTGACAAGCTTGTCCCCTGCCCCCAGCTGCAGGACTACAACTCCCAGCATGCCCTTACAGTAAGGTGGGGCGGAGGCCGGGCACAGTGTTTCCCAACCTGGGACTTGTAGTTTTGCAACATCTGGAGGCACCCTGGTTGGGAAACACTGTTTTAGGCCAGTGTTTCCCAACCAGGGTGCCTCCAGATGTTGCAAAACTACAAGCCCCAGCATGCCTGGACAGTCAAAGGCTGTCTAGGCATGCTGGGAGTTGTAGTTTTGCAACATCTGGAGGCAACCTGGCTGGGAAACACTGGCCTAAAACAGTGTTTCCCAACCAAGGTGCCTCCAGATGTTGCAAAACTACAAGTTCCAGCATGCCTGGACAGTCAAAGGCTGTCTAGGCATGCTGGGAGTTGTAGTTTAGCAACATCTGGAGGCAACCTGGCTGGGAAACACTGGCCTAAAACAGTGTTTCCCAACCAGGGTGCCTCCAGATGTTGCAAAACTACAAGCCCCAGCATGCCTGGACAGTCAAAGGCTGTCCAGGCATGCTGGGAGTTATAGTCTTGCAACATCTGGAGGCACCCTGGTTGGGAAACACTGTTTTAGGCCAGTGTTTCCCAACTGTTTTAGGCCAGTGTTTCCCAACCGGGGTGCCTCCAGCTGTTGCTAAACTACAACTCCCAGCATGCCCGGACAGCCAAAGGCTGTCCAGGCATGCTGGGAGTTGTAATCTTGCAACAACTGGAGGCACCCTGGTTGGGAAGCTTGCGCAACTTACCGGCTTCCGTAGGATCCAGCGCTGCACGACACTGCCGCGCGACACTGCCGCGCGACGATCTCCGACAGCGATCGTCGCTGGAGCCTCGGAAGGGTAAGTGAACTTCTTCGCCGGTCCCCTTCAGCTGCTTAGTTTTGCAACAGCTGGAGGACTACAGTTTACAGACCACAAACCAGTGGTCTGCAAACTGTGGCCCTCCAGCTGTTGCAAAACTACAACTCCCAGCATGCCTGGACAGCCAATGGCTGTCTAGGCATGCTGGGAGTTGTAGTCTTGCAACATCTGGAGGCACCCTGGTTGGGAAACACTGTTTTAGGCCAGTGTTTCCCAACAAGGGTGCCTCCAGCTGTTGCAAAACTACAACTCCCAGCATGCCTGGACAGCCAAAGGCTGTCCAGGCATGCTGGGAGTTGTAGTCTTGCAACATTTGGAGGCACCCTGGTTGGGAAGCTTGCGCAACTTACCGGCTTCCGTAGGATCCAGCGCTGCACGACACTGCCGCGCGACACTGCCACACGACGATCTCCAACAGCGATCGTCGCTGGAGCCTCGGAAGGGTAAGTGAACTTCTTCGCCGGTCCCCTTCAGCTGTTTAGTTTTGCAACAGCTGGAGGACTACAGTTTACAGACCACAAACCAGTGGTCTGCAAACTGTGGCCCTCCAGCTGTTGCAAAACTACAACTCCCAGCATGCCTGGACAGCCAATGGCTGTCTAGGCATGCTGGGAGTTGTAGTCTTGCAACATCTGGAGGCACCCTGGTTGGGAAACACTGTTTTAGGCCAGTGTTTCCCAACAAGGGTGCCTCCAGCTGTTGCAAAACTACAACTCCCAGCATGCCTGGACAGCCAAAGGCTGTCCAGGCATGCTGGGAGTTGTAGTCTTGCAACATTTGGAGGCACCCTGGTTGGGAAGCTTGCGCAACTTACCGGCTTCCGTAGGATCCAGCGCTGCACGACACTGCCGCGCGACACTGCCGCACGACGATCTCCAACAGCGATCGTCGCTGGAGCCTCGGAAGGGTAAGTGAACTTCTTCGCCGGTCCCCTTCAGCTGTTTAGTTTTGCAACAGCTGGAGGACTACAGTTTACAGACCACAAACCAGTGGTCTGCAAACTGTGGCCCTCCAGCTGTTGCAAAACTACAACTCCCAGCATGGCTGTCCAGGCATGCTGGGAGTTGTAGTCTTGCAACATCTGGAGGCACCCTGGTTGGGAAACACTGTTTTAGGCCAGTGTTTCCCAACAAGGGTGCCTCCAGCTGTTGCAAAACTACAACTCCCAGCATGCCTGGACAGCCAAAGGGTGTCCAGGCATGCTGGGAGTTGTAGTCTTGCAACATTTGGAGGCACCCTGGTTGGGAAGCTTGTGCAACTTACCGGCTTCCGTAGGATCCAGCGCTGCACGACACTGCCGCGCGACACTGCCGCGCGACGATCTCCGTCAGCGATCGTCGCTGGAGCCTCGGAAGGGTAAGTGAACTTCTTCGCCGGTCCCCTTCAGCTGTTTAGTTTTGCAACAGCTGGAGGACTACAGTTTACAGACCACACACCAGTGGTCTGCAAACTGTGGCCCTCCAGCTGTTGCAAAACTACAACACCCAGCATGCCCTGACAGCCAAAGCCTATGGCTCTCAGGGCAGGAGCCCGGGCTGACATTACAGTGCAGCCGCCCGGGCTCCTCATACGGTCTCCCCGCTAACCCCCCCCCCCCCCCCCCTTGTCTCCCGCCCGGGCTCCTCATACGGTCTCCCCGCTACCCCCCCCCCCCTTGTCTCCCGCCCGGGCTCCTCATATGGCCTCCCCGCTGCCCCCCCCCTTGTTTCCCGCCCGCGCCGCTCAGCTCCCGCTGCTACAAGACTACAACTCCCAGCGTGTCCTCACTGTAAGGCCATGCTGGGACTTGCAGTCTTGCAACAGCAGACAGATGGGAGTTGTGTGGCGCTGGCAGGTGAGAGGGGGGGGATGTAAATCACTGCAGTGTCCCGGTAGCGCAGTGAGGGTAGCGGGGAGAAAGTATGTCGGAGCCCGGGCGGCAGTAGCTTTTCCTGCTCCATGTTGGAGCTGGAGTAAATTTAGTCAATTTTTATGGCCGTTGCGACAGTTTATTGCGCAACTGCGACTGTCTCAGTTAATAAATTCCTGACCACTGCAAGTCAAAACTGAAAACTTGCGTAAATTAAGCGGGAAATTTTTTTTTTGACTTTCTAGCTCTTGCTAGGGAAAGTCGCACAATTTATAGGGTAGGCGCAATTGCGACAATTTTGCACCAAAAATAGTCAGAAAAAAATGACTAAACCCCTTAGTAAATGCCCCTCAATATTCGCAGGTTTTTTTTTTTTTCGCATATGCGTAAATTCGCATATGTGAAAATTTATGAACTTTATAGCTTTATGAACTATAGTATATAAGTATACCAGTGTAACTTGATAGAAGCAGCAGAAGGGAGGGATCAATATTTGCGAATATTCGCATATGAGAATTTTCGCATATGCAAATATTCACCCGGCGGTCTCGCACAGTAGTATTAGAGCCTTCTTTAGATCACAAAAGCTGGAAGCAGAGAGGGATGATCACTGTGATATGTACTGTGAAAAGAAAAAAAAACGAATATTCGCCATTTGGAATATATAGTGCCATATTCGCAAATTCACAAATATGCGATATTCGCGGATAAAATTCGAATTGCGAATATTCGCAAGCAACACTATTCATCACCTTCCCAATACTATCCCTACAGTGAAGCATTGTAGATGCTGTGTGGATGTTTTTCAGCAGGTAGGACTGGTCAGGGTTGAAAGAAAGCTGAATGGAGCAAAGTACAGAGATATGTTTAATGTAAACCTGATCTAAAATTCTCTCCACATTAAACTTGGCCGAAAGTTTCCCTTCCAACAACACAAGAGGGGAGAGTTATCAAAATCTGTGTAGAGATAAAGTTGCCTAGTTGCACATAGCAACCAATCAGATTGCTTCTTTTATTTTTCAGAGGCCCTTTTCAAAATGAAAGAGGCAATCTGGTTGGTTAATATGGGCAACTGGTCAACTTTTTTTCTGCACAGGTTTTGCTAAATCTCCCCCAATGACCCTAAGACAGCTGTGAATGTCCTTGAGTGGTCCATCCAGAGCCTTCTCTTTAACCCCATCAAAAACTCTGACCTGAAAATGGCTTCCACTGACGGTCTCCATCCAACCTGACAGAGCTTGAGAGGATCTGCAGAGAAGAATGGCAGAAAGTCTGTGTTCAGCATAAAGCTGACTGATAGGCAAGGAGAGGCTGTCGAGTCATTTCTCGGTTTGCTTGCTTGCGCTTATCCTAGGGTTCATCACGTCTAGACGCCTGTTTTAATGTTGGCGCCATTTGTGTCGTCACCAGAATTGCCATCAGAAACAGTTTGTGCATTACAAAATCCTTAGAGATAGATCAAAAGTATGCATAACAAGCAACACAAACATTGGGTATTCTAGACTATTTAAAAAAGCAATTTACAAAAATACATCGGCCCAGATTTATCAAACTGTGTGAGAGAAAAAATAGAGTGATTTTCCCACAAAAACCAATCACAGCACAGGTTTCACTTTACCAAAGCCCGTTAGCTGAGCTGTGATTGGTTGTTGTGGGAAAATCACAATTTTTTTTCTCTCACACAGTTTGATATATCTGGGGCATTGAGTTCAATAAGATCGTTTAGACAGAGCCTATCCAGAGCTCTGGCCAGTGCAACCTGTTTACCAGAATTGAACGCATAGAACGGAGTCACAACACGTTAGAACCACTGTGGAAAAAGAAGTTCAGTCTTAACTACTATTATAAACTTAGTGCGTTTTTAGAAATTGCAGTTGCTTCTGGAATATCCAATGTGTTGCTTGTAATGCATTCTTTTGATCTGTCTCCAAAAATCTTTTAATGCACAAATTATTTCTCTGACGCAATTTTGCTGACACCAAGATTCAAATAGGTGCCTAAAAGTGACGGACCTTAGGCTAAGAGAAAGCAGGCAAATAGCAAATCGACTCATCAGCCTCTCCTTACAGATCAGTCAGCTTTATGCTGAACATCAACTCTACGCCAAGCAAGATGTTTTAATCTAAGCTTCAATAAAGATTGTATTTATTAATATTTATCTGTTCATTTATAAAGCCTTATTAAGCGTGTTAGGAAAACAAATTATTTATACTGCCAACATCTTAGAAGTTAAATGGGCACTGTCAGATTCAAAAACTGTTTATATGTTTTGTATCTTGGCAAAACATTAACCTTTATAATATACTTCATAAGAAAGTTTTATTTCCTTTTTATAGAAATTATGGCTTATACAATCATGGCATTGTTCAAGCTGAAGTACAGGCATGGACAAAGTCCAGTAAGTGAGGATGGGCTAGTACTCCTCTGTGCTCTCTCCTGTCTGATGGGACTCCTCTGTGCTCTCTCCTGTCTAATAGGACCCCTCTGTGCTCTCTCCTGTCTGATAGGACTCCTCTCTGCTCTCTCCTGTCTGATAGGACTCCTCTGTGCTCTCTCCTGTCTGATAGCACTCCTCTGTGCTCTCTCCTGTCTGATAGTGTTAAGGATTTGTTAATGTGCGGCCTTAATCTGTGAGTGACTACCGCTGTACTAATTTGCGATGTAAGAAAATTTACACCAGGCCAGGTTGGTATGAGTTCCCTCCTCGATACCCCAGGGAGTTCTGTTTATTACAGGAAGTAAATTTGGTTTTTACAAACTGAGAAAAAGGGGAGAGTGAAAGGTAAAATTATGCATCGTTCTATATGCTGATTGGTCATTTGAGCGTGGCGTAGCATAAGTCATTATCTTGCAAGTCCTCTTAGCTTAAGATTTCAGCATCTTTCCACAAAGTCCACTGTTTAGAAGTCTTGTATCCATAGTCTCCAGCTCAAGGCTCTAGTCTTCGTTACAGGCAAAGCGATAAGATGAAATGTTTTGCATTTAGCATTCTGATGTATCTGGGTTAAAGGGTAAGGGAACGGATATTTTTCCAGCAGCAATGGCATTTTAATATTAATATATTGATCAGTCATTAGAAACATAAGTTTCTGATAGTACTCCTCTGTGCTCTCCTGACTGATAGCACTCCTCTGTGCTCTCTCCTGTCTGATAGCACTCCTCTGTGCTCTCTCCTGTCTGATAGGACTCCTCTGTGCTCTCTCTTGTCTGATAGTACTCCTCTGTGCTCTCTCCTGTCTGATAGCACTCCTCTGTGGTCTCTCCTGTCTGATAGTACTCCTCTGTGCTCTCCTGTCTGATAGGACTCTCCTCTGTGCTCTCTCCTGTCTGATAGTACTCCTCTGTGGTCTCTCCTGTCTGATAGTACTCCTTTGTGCTCTCTCCTCTCTGATAGGACTCCTCTGTTCTCTCTCCCGTCTGATAGGACTCATCTGTGTTCTCTCTTCTGTCTGATAGGACTCCTGCAAAACAATACTGAAGTATTAAATTGTGTTATATAATGTATGTCTTCTGTAAATTAAAGTTGGTTTACTTTTTAAATTTTAGCTTACACTCCTATATGGGGATAACCTAGTGTACATTACCCGAGTATTTGCCATTACGATGACTCACTGTGTTATCCAGCATCTATTTTCATAGCCAGTTATATGCCAAACCTACTTTGAGTCAATTTCATATAACAAATTAGCTTTAATTCCCTACAGGGAAGGTGTTGGACGACTGTCATTGTCTGGGCGTGAACATCTTGTCAAGCGAGAAAAACATGCATGATTTTGTTTGCATGATGCATTGCAGGTAAAAGCATGCCACACTTATCAAGAGATGCGGAACACTTCTGTTGATATACTTCCTGCCTTCTATTTAAAAGGAAGGTGTGGCACATTTTTTTCCAAGTTAAACTAGATCCTACAAGACCAGAGGAGGACAAGTCAATCAATTAATAAGGATTTAGAGGCCAACAGAAGCCTAGAATGTATGTGCCAGAGGGAAATGACCTTGTTCAGCATTTGTACACAGTTTACATTGACGTGTCTTACATTAGCCATGTGCTGTTGAAACTAGATGTAGACTATCAGCTCATCTCCTAATTACTAGGTTACGCTGACATTTAGATGGATGTGCACACAAACTTTGGCTGGGGGGCATCCTAATGGTGAAGGCTCACAATCTGTATCCCAACTCTACTGTGGAATATTCACAGAGATGTGGAACAAGTGAAGATACATAAAAAAAAATATGCATAGATACACATTATTTTCTTTACTGTTGTGTAATATATACTAAGTAAAAGGGTAATTGATTATGAAGAGAAAAATAGTAATTTAGGTCAAGCTATAAATTTATGGAAAGGAGTACAAAAGCACATTTCACTGCTGTCTTCAGTGAAGACCGTGTAAAGGTCCCTATACACTTTAGAGAAAAGTCGGTCAAACCTGACAACTCTCTATGCCTCATTTTCTCCTATGATGTTGGGGGGATATATTTTTGTGAACTTGCTCTTTCCTGAGGAGTTCCCTCCCTCCAACTACAAGCCCCATGATTCCTTGTTTGTAAGTGTGGGGTTACTTTTAATCTTTCCACACATCAGCCAACCCACCCACTGAAACACACCTGTGATCCTTTCCATGCAACTAACCAATGTTTTCTGACCAGGGTGCCTTCAGCTGTTGCAAAACTACAATTCCTTGCAGAATGATCTTCCTCCCACCCAGCGATCATTCCACCCATTGAAGCAAAGACAGCCTCTCTTTCATCAACTAACTAGTGATGTAATGTCTCGGGCTGCACTGCAACCTGGGAAAACCAAAGACATCAGTCATTTTGTTTGCTGTTTAAAATAAAGATTGGGGCAAGAATCAGATATCAGAATCAAATAAGAATTGCAAGACCACCATCACACACAGGTACAGACACTATATTATGAACTACACTAACTTTACAGCCCCTGTAGCATAGTCAAATTAAAGAAAGAAAAAACCTGGAATACCCCTTTAAAGAGCTGTCTGTCAGCTGCAACTTCTACTCTGTCCATTGAGAACAGATGAACGGGAGATTGGAAAAGATAGCAGTTAGCAAAATATATGGCCTCTAGCTACTGAATGTGTGAGGCTGAAGCCTAAAGTTGTTTATCAATCTTTTTATATTTAAAAAAAAAAAAACAACATGGTGCTGGAGTGCGGGGGATCAAAAGTCTGGGCACCCCAGGAAAAAATTTGTATTAATGTGTATAAAGAAGCCAAGGAAAGATGGAAAAATCTCCAAAAGGCATCAATAGAGATGTGCGAACTGTTCACCGGCGAACAGTTCCCGGCGAATTTAACATGTTCGCATCCCCGGGCGAAAATATGTGAAGTTCGATCCGCCCCCTATACGTTAACATTGCAGTAAACTTTGACCCTGTGAGTCAGAGTCAGCAGACACATTACAGCCAATCAGCAGCAGTCCCTCCCTTCCAGACCCTCCTACCTCTTGCATTTTACCCTCATTCAGCATGCTGCAGGCTTAGGAAGTGGAGGGTCACAGAAGCTGCTCCTGCTGTATAGGGAAAGCGATAGCTAGGTTGCTGCTAGGTGGTGTATTCAGGGTCCAGTTTACTTCTAAAGCACTAGTGTAGCATCTGCTTTAAGAACAGCACCCAAAAAAAACCTTTTTAGGGCTGAAAGATATCAGTCCGTGTGTCTTGCAACAGCTGGAGGCACCCTGGTTGGGAGGGAACCGCTGGTTAAAAGGGGTACTCCAGAATCAAACTTAAGTTCCTTCAAGCAACTAACTACTACAGTATTCAAAGGGCTGAAATATATGAGTCAGTGTGTTTTGCAACAGCTGGAGGCACCCTGGTTGGGGACCACTGCTTAAAAGAGGAACTCCGCTGGCAAGCGTTTTTGCTCATTGTCACACTAGTGCAAATTACATTAGGTGTGACAGTTGTGCAAATTAAAAAAAAATTCAAAAAACTTTTTGGCTGTTAAATAAAACCAGTCGTCACTGTTCGTTCACGTCACAGTTGCCAGTTTTTTGCCTGCAGGGCAAATTGTGTCACCCTAGTGCAAATCACATTTGGTGTGACACTTGTGCAAATTTAACTAAAAAATTACAGGCAGAGGAAGGCCACCCCGCAGGGGCCGTCGTGGTGCTGGGATTCCCTTTGGCCCTAGAATGGCCAGTGTTCAGAGGCCACGTACCCTGAACCCCCAAAGTTCTGAGGACTTAGTTAACTGGTTATCACAAGACACCCAATCTACTACAGCTTCCGCTCGGAACCTTGATGCACCGTCCTTCTCCTCCTCTAGCTTAGCTTCGTGGCACCTCTCATGCTACCACTTGCCCGCCTGCCGCCACCACCAACACTAGCACCACAGCAGCTTTACTTGATCCATCAGAGGAGTTATTTACACATCAGTTTGAAGACATGAGTGATGCGCAACCATTATTGCCAGAGGATGTAGTCAACAGGGATATGTCTCAGTCAGGCAGCATTACACACATGGACGTACGGTGTGATGATGGTGTTGTACCCACTGCTGCTTCCTTTCTTGAGGTGTCAGATAGCGCTGCAGGTGTTGATGATGACGATGTGTCCGTGGATGCCACGTGGGTGCCTGCTAGAAGAGAAGAAGAGGGGGAAAGTTCAGATGGGGAGACAGAGAGGAGGAGGAGACGAGTTGAAAGCAGGGGGAGGTCGTCGCAAGGAGCTAGTGGCACAGTCAGACAGCATGCATCGGCACCTGGGGTCAGCCAGACGGGACGCCAATCAACGCATGCTGTTGCCACCACCAGAATGCCGTCATCGCAGAGCTCAGCAGTGTGGCATTTTTTTTGTGTGTCTGCCTCTGACAACAGCGAGGCCATTTGCAACCTGTGCCAGAAGAAACTGAGTCATGGGAAGTCCAACACCCACCTAGGCACAACTGCTTTGCGAAGGCAAATGATGTCACATCACAAACGCCTATGGGATCAACACGTCAGTACAAGCAGCACACAAAGTCAAAGCCGCCATCCTCCTCCTGGTCCAGCATCTTCAGCCAGGTCAACCACTGCTGCCCTCCTTGCCCCCTCTCAACCATCCGCCTCTCCGTCTCTCGCCTTAAGTAGTTCCTGCTCATCTGCACACAGTCAGGTGTCTGTCAAGGAGATGTTTGAGCGCAAGAAGACAATGTCTCCAAGTCACCCCCTAGCCCGGCATCTGACAGCTGGCTTGTCGGAACTGCTAGCCCGACAGCTTTTACCATACAAGCTCATGGAGTCTGAGGCCCTTAAAAACATTTTAGCCATTGGGACACCGCAGTGGAAGGTACCCGGCCGAAATTTTTTTGCACAAAAGGCAATCCCCAGCCTTTACTCCATTGTGCAAAAGGAAATGATGGCATGTCTGGCACACAGCGTAGGGGCAAGGGTCCATCTGACCACTTATACCTGGTCTGCAAAGCATGGTCAGGGCAGGTATATCAGCTACATTGCGCATTGGGTAAACCTGGTGACGGCTGCCAAGCATGGAATGCGTGGCTCTGCAGAGGAGTTGGTGACACCGCCACGACTTGCAGGCAGGCCTGCTGCCACCTCCTTTACTCCTCCTACTCCATGCTCTTCCATAACATCCTCAGCCGAGTCCTCTTCCACTGCTGCGTCTTGCTCCACATCACCGGCACCCCCCCAGCTCCCCAGGTGCTATTTCACATCCCGGATACGGCAGTGTCACGCCATCTTGGGGTTGACTTGCCTCAAAGCGGAGAGTCATACCGCACCAGCGCTCCTGTCGGCCCTGAACGCACAGGTGGAACAGTGGCTGACTCCGCACCAACTGGAGATCGGCAAGGTGGTTTGTGACAACAGAACAAATTTTTTGGCGGCATTGAGGTTGGGCAAGTTGACACATGTGCCGTGCATGGCACGTGTGTAATCTGATTGTACAACGCATTGTGCTCAAGTACCCAGGCTTACAGGATGTCCTGAAGCAGTCCAGGAAGGTGTGTCCATTTCAGGCGTTCCTACACGGCCATGGCGCACTTGTCAGATATCCAGCGGTGAAACAATATGCCAGTGAGGCGCTTGATTTGCGAAAGCCCAACACGTTGGAATTCAACACTCCTAATGTTCGACCGCCTGCTCCAACAAGAAAAAGCAGTCAACAAATATTTGTATGACCGGGGTGCTAGGACATCATCTGCGGAGCTGGGAATTTTTTTGCCACGTTACTGTAGGCTCATGCGTCCTTTTGAGGAGGTGACAAACCTCAGCGACATCATACCGTTTGTTTTCTTCCTGGAGTGTGCCCTGCGAAGAGTGCTGGATCAGGCAGTAGATGAGCGTAAAGAGGAAGAGTTGTGGACACCATCACCACCAGAAACAGCCTTATCAGCATCGCTTGCTGTACCTGCGGCAACGCTGGAAAAGGATTGTGAGGAAGAGGAGTCAGAGGAGGAATGTGGCTCTGAAGAGGAGGAGGAAGACCAACCACAGCAGGCATCCCAGGGTGCTCCTTGTCACCTATCTGGTTCCCGTGGTGTTGTACGTGGCTGGGGGGAAGAAGATGATACCTTCCCTGACATCACTGAGGACGAGGAACGGGACATGAGTAGCTCAGCATCCGTCATTGAGCAAATGGGGTCTTTCATGTTGTCGTGCCTGTTGAGGGACCCTCGTATAAAAAGGATGAAGGAGAACGACCTGTACTGGGTGTCCACACTACTAGACCCCCGGTATAAACATAAAGTGCCTGACATGTTACCGCATTACAGCAAGGCGGAAAGGATTCAGCAGGTCCAAAATAAATTAAGAAGTATGCTGTACACAGGGTATAAGGGTCATGTCACAGCACAACAGGGATCTAGCAGGGGAAGACTTGAAAGTAATCATCCTCCTCCTCCCACGAACACGCAGGCAAGGACAGGATGCTGTACAGACATGCTGTTGATGGAGGACATGCAGAGCTTTTTAAGTCCTATGCATTGCCACAGCCCTTCGGGGTCCACCATCAGAGAATGACTTGACCGACAGGTAGCAGACTACCTGGCCTTAACCGCAGATATCGACACTCTGAGGAGCGATGAACCCCTTGACTATTGGGTGTGCCAGCTTGACCTGTGGCCTGAGCTGCTAACTTCTGGCCTGTCCCGCTTCAAGTGTCCTGTCAGAAAGGACCTTCAGTGCAGCAGGAGGTATCGTCACTGAGAAGAGGAGTCGCCTTGGTCAAAAAATTCTGGATTACCTCACCTTTCTTAAGATGAATGAGGGATGGATCCCGAAGGGACTGACACTGGGCGATACATTTGACTGAACAAGGCCTGATCAGATGAGCTGCCTTGGGCTAAAAATGGTCCACACGCTGCTGTATTTGAACTCTGAATGCCGGATGACTTACGTGGCTTATCCGCCACCAACTAGGGTTCAAGCCGCAATATTTTAGGGCACTTTCTGCCTGGCAAAACAAACAGAAATTTTTCTGGCCGCTGTTGCGGCTGCGACAATACCCAATTTTTCATCCATGTGTACATGCCTAATTTTTCTGGCCTCTGTTGCTGCACTTGTTATGGTGCTGCAATTTTTATTGCCGCTGCTACAGCTGCGACAATACCAAATTTTCCAGCCAGGTGTACATGCCTAATTTTTCTGGCCTCTGCTGCTGCACTTGTTATGGTGCTGCAATTTTTCTGGCTGCTGCTACAGCTGTGGCTGCGACAATACCCAATTTTTCATCCATGTGTACATGCCTAATTTTTCTGGCCTCTGCTGCTGCAATTGCTATGGTGCTGCAATTTTTATGGCCGCTGCTACAGCTGCGACAATACCAAATTTTCCAGCCAGGTGTACATGCCTAATTTTTCTGGCCTCTGCTGCTGCACTTGTTATGGTGCTGCAATTTTTCTGGCTGCTGCTACAGCTGTGGCTGCGACAATACCCAATTTTTCATCCATGTGTACATGCCTAATTTTTCTGGCCTCTGCTGCTGCAATTGCTATGGTGCTGCAATTTTTATGGCCGCTGCTACAGCTGCGACAATACCAAATTTTCCAGCCAGGTGTACATGCCTAATTTTTCTGGCCTCTGCTGCTGCACTTGTTATGGTGCTGCAATTTTTCTGGCCGCTGCTACAGAAGCGGCTGCAACAATACCAAATTTTTCAGGCATGTGTACATGCCTAAGTTTTCTGGTACTCTCTGCTGACATCTCTGTCCATTTTAGCAACCGTGGATATTAGATGTATGCTAAGGGTAGCATGGTGGCTCAGAGGTTAGCACTGCTACCTTGCAGTGCTGGGGCCTTGGGTTCAAGTCCCACTATGTGCTGCCTAAGTATGCTGTAATATGGGGGAATCTTATGTGCTGCCTAACATGGGGGAATCTATGTGCTGCCTAAAGGGGGATCTAACTATGTGCTGCCAAATATGGGTGAATCTAACTATGTGATGCCTAGAGGGGGGCTCTATGTGCTGCCTAAAGGGGGCTAAAGCATGTTATTCCAAACCATTTAGGAATAATAGGTAATTTATGCCCTTTATGGATTAAAACCAGACTCTGCATCAACTATGTAATTTTCCATGGGAGTTTTGCCATGGATCCCCCTCCGGCACACCACAGTCCAGGTGTTAGTCCCCTTGAAACAACTTTTAAATCACTATTGTGGCCAGAAAGAGTCCCTGTGGGTTTTAAAATTCGCCTGCCCATTGAAGTCAATGGCGGTTCGCCCGATTTGTGAACTTTTGCGGAAGTTCGCGTTCGCGAACCGAAAATGTTATGTTCGCCACATCACTAGGCATCAAATTACAGATTAGACATTCTTATAATATGTCAACAAAAGTTAGATTTTATTTCCATCATTTACACTTTTAAAATAACAGAAAACAAAAAAAAATGGTGTCTGCAAAAGTTTGGGCACCCTGCAGAGTTAATATCTTGTAGTGCCCCCTTTGGCAAGTATCACAGCTTGTAAACACTTTTTGTAGCCAGCCAAGAGTCTTTCAATTGTTGTTTGAGGTATCTTTGCCCATTCTTCCTTACAAAAGTCTTCCAGTTCTTTGAGATTTCTGGGCTGTCTGTCACGCACTGCTCTTTTAAGGTCTATCCATAGATTTTGAATTATGCTAAAGGGGTATTCCGGGCCAAAACTTTTTTTTTATATATCAACTGGCTCCGTAAAGTTAAACAGATTTGTAAATCACTTCTATTAAAAAATCTTAATCCTTCCAATAGTTATTAGCTTCTGAAGTTGAGTTGTTGTTTTCTGTCTAACTGCTCAATGATGAAGTCACGTCCCGGGAGCCGTGCAGTTCCTATGGGGATATTCTCCCATCATGCACAGCTCCCGGGACGTGACATCATCATTGAGCAGTTAGACAGAAAACTTCAGAAGCTAATAACTATTGGAAGGATTAAGATTTTTTAATAGAAGTAATTTAGAAATCCGTTTAACTTTCCGGAGCCAGTTGATATATAAAAAAAAGTTTTTGCCTGGAATACCCCTTTAAGGTCAGGAGATTGTGAAGGCCATGGCAAAACCTTCAGTTTACGCCTCTTGATGTAATCCCCCGTGTATTTCCAGGTGTTTAGGATCATTATCCATTTATAGAAGCCATCCTCTCTTTAACTTCAGCTTTTTCACAGATGGCATCAAATTAGCATCCATTTTTCCTTCTACTCATGAGATGTTCCCTGTGCCACTGGCTGCAATACAACCCCAAAGCATGATTGATCCACCCCCATGCTTAACAGTTGGACAGAGGTTATTTTCATCAAATTCTGTTCCCCGCCTTTTCCAAATGTACCTTTGCTCATTCCGGCCAAAAAGTTCAATTTTAACCTCATCTGTCCACAGAACTTGTTTCCAAAATGCACCAGGCTTGTCTATATGTTCATTTGCAAAGTTCAAACGCAGATTTTTGTGGGGAGGACGTAGAAGAGGTTTTCTTCTGATGACTCTTCCATGAAGACCATGTTTGTACAAGTATCTCTTTATAGTGGAATAGTGTACCACAACTCCAGTGTCTGACAGATCTTTTCGGAGGGATTGTGCAGTCAAACGTGGGTTTTGAATTGTTTTTCTCACAATCCTGCCATTTCTTAATTACATTTCGAACAGAGGATATTGACATCTGAAAACATTTTGCTATCTTCTTATAGCCTTCTCAAGCTTTGTGAGCATCAACTATTTTCAGTTTCAGATTTCTAGACAACTGCTTAGAAGAACCCATGGTGCTGATGGTTGGGGCAAGGTCAGATGAGTCTGGGAATTTAAAACCTTTGAGACTGACATCACCTGGTCTTCCCAGATGATGATTGAGAACAATCCAAAACACTGTCAGGTCTCAGCTTTGCAAAGGGGGCAGTGCATGTTATAAATTCTGCAGGGTGCCCAAACGAATGTATAATCTGTAATTTGATGCCTTTTGGAGATTTTTCAATCTTTCCTTGGCTTCTTTATGCACATTAATACAAATGTTTACCTGGGGTGCCCAAGCCTTTGATCCCCACTGTACATTGGAAAAAAACAAAACATCAACTTACTTTTCCTTGGTCTTTGTCACCACAGCTCTCATTCCCCTTAGGGGACTGGACAGAAGTGAAGAGCTACTGGGTCTGGGGCTAGGTAAGTATGTATACTCAGCTTTCCTGCCTCAAATTCCTCTGCACACATATTCCCGTCCCACTTATGAATATTCATAGGACCACTTTTGTCCATGAGAACACAAAGTGGGCAGGCATATCGATGAAGAGATGAGAAGTATGTCCCACCTCCATTGTTCAAAGCCACCCATTTCCAGATTAGCAATGCCAGCTAATACGAGTATCTCCGTAACCGCATGGTGGATCCAGGTAACTGATATCTCATTGTAATCTAACTCACCGGCTCTAAACCCTGTGTATTAGGTTTAGTGCCACTGTCAGTTTCTCTTCAAGGCTCCAACAGTTTCTCTGATTGACAATGGATAGAACTAGGAGGCATAGTGTGTGAAAATATAGGGGCTTGCGGCCTGACATTGTTTTATTTCTCTTCGCGGATTTCTAGATTGGGCTAGATTCACGTGTGTCAGAGCTCCATAGCAGATTCCATTTTCAAAAAAAGCTGTAATTTTTTTGTGAAATCCTGATAAACAGACACCAGATGGAACTCACTGGACACCGTTTAAGTCAATGAGATCTTTCGAGATCCAGCGGTGTCCATTGCGCAACAGACTGTTTGGCTCAGTTTTATTGTCCCCACACAAATGTGACCCTAGCCTGACATTGTTTATTTGTAGCAGAAAATCTCAGACAGACATTGTTGTTTAATTAAAATAGAGTTTATTAGCTTTTATTTTTAATATAAACATGAGGAAGCACAACCTCCCGAAAATGTAGTATTCTTTTCAGAATAAACCAATTGAACAAATATGTTGCAGAGTTTCAGTGTACTGATAACCTGGCACTTACTACATCATTGCCAGTTTGGGTTCATTCTCTCAGAATCTACCGGTCTAGTCTGCCCCCCTCTTCTACAAAAGAAAAAGGTCAAACAAGTGGTATTTGTAATCTGCTTAATAGTCTGCTATGCTCATGAGTTTTGTGGGATACCTTTTAAAACAGTAAAACAAATTATATATATGTTTACTGACCACTTGACCTGACTTCCATATCTTAAAACGGTGGTCCTTCAAGTTACAATATTGATTGGTTCCAGGACAGCCATTGCATGTTGAAACCATTGTACGTTGAGACCGTGGCCGGCATTTATCATTGTAAGTGTAAGTAAAGCCTTTTTCTACACTTTTTTGTGTGCTGGTAATGTGTAGGAGCACCAAAATTATTGAATGGTCATAGAGCATTTGATAAATTTTGTGCAGGTAAACATTTTCTGAAATTTCTCTCTTCACATACACCAAAAAGCTAAGCCAAGTCTGAGCTGATGTAGTTTTAGAGGCTTTTCACAAAAAGGCGCACTTCATAAAACCCTCCCATATGTGTATTGCCAAATTCAGTGGATTGAAGAAATATGTAAGTCAAAAGGCACCAATAAACCCTGCTTGCGCCTTTTCTAGACACAAAAAACAGTCTAAAGACAATGATAAATGTCAGCCCATAACTATGGAAACCTGGTAATTGGCTCCAAGTCCCAAAATGTCATCCAAAAAAATAAAATAAGAAGAGAACTAATACAGATAAAGCAAGTCCTTATATTTATATAAAAGAGGTGCTGGAAGCTGCACAACATGTAGTACCTCCCTGTACTGTAGATTAGACAGTCAGTGCATGCCCATTCTGATTGGTCAGTTCTTCCAGCTATTGACACTGCAGATGTGGACCATTCATAGTATTGTATGTTGAGTATGCTTTTAATATACAATAGTCCAGAAAAGACCATTGTATGTTGAGGGATCACTCTACAAGGTCAGAAGCACCTCTGTTCAGTCTCTATGCTGCAGTAGGACATATACAGCTAGGTTGGTGAATACTTCAGAAACTAGTTTAAAAAAAAAAATCCCTTTCCTTCTGTAAATTACAAAGAACAGAGTTAGGCCACTTTCATACTGTGTTTGCAATATAGGTTTGCAGTATGCACCAGGAAAGCTCCCAGCTCATGCATGAAATGTATCTATAGGCCTCAATTCACACACAGAGGCCAAATAAGAGTCAAGTTCAGTATACTTTTTTGGTGTATGAAGCAGAGCAGTAGACTGCTATTCTGGCACATATGGAGGCATCCAATAAAAATAACCTACACCATGTGGTATACGTTTGTTTTATACAATGAGAGCCATAGGGTGATGGAGGATTATAGCAGAACAAATTTTGAGCTTTTTCTTAGCGCTGGTCTGACAGAGTAACAGCTTGGACACAGTTAATGTCCAAAAGGGGTTTATTAGCACTTAAAACAATGCTTTTCTGGTCCGAACAGGACCCTTCCTCAGGTAAGGAACCTGAGGAAGGGTCCTGTCCGGACCAGAAACTAGTTGTTTTATGTGCTAATAAACCCCTTTTTGACATTAACTGTGTCCAAGCTGTTACTCTGTCGGACCTGCACTAAGAAAAAGCTCAAAATTTGTTCTGATATAGACTTCCCACCAGACTAGCAAAGCTAATACCGGATGAGCTGAGGCTACATGTCCCTAACCATATTTTAGATGTCTTCTTAGGTGTTGTGTTGGCCCTGTATGTTGGCCCTGTATGTCTATTTTGTAGCATCCATCAGTGGTATAAGTTGGGAGCTCCTTCAGACATATACTTCTAATGATTGCAAAATGTGGTGTGAAAAAACAGAAAACAAAAATCAAAACTTAGTGGAGGAAGTATGTGAACAGGAGCGGTGCGTTTTTTTTTTTTTTTTTTTTAAATGGTTGAACTACCTTTATCTAATCTTAGTCTCTCTGGTCACTCTTGAATCCTGCACCATTCGAGTATGGCTAATTCTTCCTTAAAGGGGTACTCCAGTGGAAAGCATTTTTTTTTTCTAAATCAACTGGTGCCAGAAAGTTTAACAGTTTTGTAAACTTCTTCTATTTAAAAATCTTAATTCTTCCAGTACTTCTCAGCTGCTGTATGCTACTGAGGAAAGTTATTTTCTTTTTGAATTTCTTTTCTGTCTGACCACGGTGCTCTCTGCTGACACCTATGTCCATGTTGGGAACTGCCCAGACTAGGAGCAAATCTCCATCGCAAACCTCTCTTGCTCTGGAGAGAAGTCAGCAGAGAGCACTGTGGTCAGACAGAAAAGAACTCAACTTCCTCTGTAGTATACAGAAGCTGATAAGTACAGGAAGGATTAATATTTCTTTTTTTTAAATAGTAGTAATTTACAACACTTTAACTTTCTGGCACCAGTTGATAAAAAAAATATATATAATATTCCACGAAGTACCCCTTTCAGCTATATATGCCAAATAAGTGTTAATGTTCTATTGACAAGTAAATTACTTCTATTTAAAAATCTTAAGCCTTCCAGTACTTAGCTGCTGTATGCGCTAATGCCCTAGAGGAAGTTGTGTGGTTCTTCCAAGTCTGACCAAATTGCTCTCTGCTGCCACCTCGGTCTGTCTCAGGAACTGTCCAGAACAGGAGAGGTTCTCTATGAGGATTTGCTCCTCCTCTGGACAGTTCCTTAGAAGTGACAGTAGAGGGCACTGTGGTCAAACTGGAAAGAACTACACAAAGTCTACAGTAGTCAATATGTAGTAATATTTACAAATCTGTATAATTTTTCTGGCCCCAGTTGATATGAAAACATTTGTTTTCCTAAGTACTCCTTTAAGGGGCATCCCAGTCATTTAGAATTAGCCCCTATTTACAGGGAAGACGATAACTATCAGATTGTCCTAGGGATGCAGCAGTCACCTGACACCAGGGGTAAAATGTCCCCCCATGAACAGAGTAGTAGGTCACATACACTGCCAGTGCTCCATTTACCCTCTACAAGGCTTCTGAACAATGCTAAGCTCTGCAAGCATGTGGCCTAATTTACACAACTGTAACAGCAACTTTTAGTTTTGGGGCATGCTTTCTCTTGTTGCAAATGGTTTGTGTCAGGTCATTGTTTTAATTCCTGTGCAATATTTCCTATACAAGAAACAGTTTAGGATTCCCATACAAGATTAGAAGAGTTTGGTAAAGTGCTTAACGTGCACCAATTTGACATACATCTGCGTGACATGTTTATGCTTTTAGTACATCACTAACACTGCTGCCACCCACCTTCCTCCTTTAGAATACACAAGATAAACATAAAAGAATCAGTATCAAAAAGGATGTAGTAGACAGGGCTTTTGAAGTTAAATATTTAAAAAATGTCACTAGCAAATGAATGAATGGAATGGCCAAGAACCACATTGCAAACCCATGGCAATTCCCAGTAAAACACATGCAGTTTTGAGGCAAGGTAATGGACTGTTCAGCATACTGCTGCTGTGCTTTATCCTAGTCTTAGGAAACAACCATTTCTGTACAGTTCTCTTGAAATTGCAAGGACACATCTCATATCTAGAATAACTGCCAACATAATACTGCTGCATGTGAACATACAGTAAGTTGCTGATGGTAGGACAGATACAAATAAACCGAGCTGTAGTGATCTTTTGTAATCTTTAGAGTATACATACAAGTGAATCTAATGGTTAATCCAACGAGGAGGGGTTCATTTGTAGTAGGAACCCATCCTTACATCATTTTGAGCTGAGGAAGTGGTGTAAAAGTATAAAAATCCAAAAATTTATTTCAATTTGCAGTTCCTTATAATACATAGTTTCCGGAGGAGTGCCATATTACAGTAGTAAAGGCCAGATCCCATTTCATTACTAAATGCAGATTCTTCTTTGGACAGTCCCAATCCTAAGCAAACTGTTTTGTAGTTGCTGTGCTGGTAGGTAAAAGACTTCGGAAACATTACACTGACCTATTCAAAAGCTTTAGACTCAGAGGGCATCATACAAGGCCCTGCATAAACCTGGTCACTGCTCTGGTGTGGCTTAGTGTGTTTTCAGGAAAAAACTATAAAAAATGGGTAAGGGGACCGAGAAGGCAATAAAATAACTATAATCACATGATTAGTGTTTTAGATCCTAAAATGTCAAACTATATAGTGTTAAGAAGTCTGAGTTCACAGCTATAGGCCTACATAGTAAGCATACAAATGTAGGTGGTAAAAATATCGAAGAGAAGGACTTCACTTGATGCACCACGTTATTCTGTGTAAACCGACTGTGCTGCTCTCCATTACATCCACTTCTCTGTTTTCATGATGTATGCCCCTTAGTCTTGAAGAAGGGCTTGCAGTGCCCCTGCATTCACCAACCCTTGCCCCCCACAGCCCTCATACTGGAAGACACTGCTGGCTTAATATAGTGTGTAAGAGTGTGTGGGAGGCTGGGTAGTGACTGGGTATCCGTGCACACTGATCATGTCGCAGCTGCTTCTGCTGGTCTTGCCTCAGGAAATGATGGCATTAGAGCGCCGAATGCCCACTAGGTTATCGGCACTGATGGACCGTCTCATAGCAGCTTTAGAAAGGTCCTTGTACTTATCTTCACAGAGCCTGGAAATAGCCTAAGCAAGAGAAAAATATATATACATTAAGACAAACGGCTATTAACAAATGGCATTACATGCATCAGTGTACGTAAAGAATACAGCAAATCAGAGGATGAAAAAAAAAAACATAACATGGCAAATAGATTGGTCTTACCTCTAGTTTTTGTGCTCTCTCTTTACTAAGAGGCTCTAGCAGAAAGCTGAGATTGTTGTCATCTGCCAGAGAACGCAGATCAAAGTAGTATTTGGCATATACACTGGCGGGAACATTGATGTTGAACTGCAGCAGCTCCAGGAAGTGTCTCTCCATCTCATTCCTAGCATAAGAAATAAACACATTAAGAATGGGGTGTATATCTATATATAAGATACAAACTTAGGCTTAGCTTGTTTTGCTGTAGTTTGAAATTGTAAAATATCATGAGATGTATTTATTTTTCCATATACAATTGTGGTAGTGGGGTGTGTGGTGCAGGGCAGATGTTGTTACCCCAGGGGCAGATGGCATTAACCCCTTGTATTCGTGATGCCAGGGCGTGGTTTAGCCTATAACCACCCAAAGGTATACCGCTGGATCCTGGGCTAGGCACAGGGGCAATAAAGACTCCAACACCAAGTTACGGACAACAGTAGCTTTACTGAGGGTAGACAGTTGGGACTTTTAGTAGGACTGGACAATTGAATTCAGACCACGCTGACTTGACAGATGGCAGGGACTGACTTGACTCCTAAAGCTGTGACTTTAGGTTACTTGACATGATGGTGGCTGCAGGATTTGACTTTAAGGCCTCCAACACTCTGGACACACACACTAGGCACGACTGCACTGGACCTTAGCTTAGAAGAAGAGCAGAGCTCAGAGAGAGCAAGAAGAAGGAAGCTGACATTTGTAACAGAAATGGAGGTAAAACTGTACGCATAAAGGGAAGGTTCACATGATCTGCAGCAAAATATGGACGTGTGAACGTACCCTTGTAATGCAAAGGGCCTGGTCTTGAAATACCATTATTGGCAGCATTGGTTTATTTTTGATGGAACACATTTGTATAAATGTGTAACCTGGACTATGGGGGAAATTATCATTATATATATATATATATATATATATATATATATATATATATATATATACATACATATATATATACATACACACACACACACACACACACACACACAGTTTTCACTGTCTATATTGTGCAATCTTTTTTGCGCAATATTGTTTTTTTGCGTATGGTAGTGCTGATTATGTGGTGGACAGCGATTTATCAACTGAGTCTTCTCTTTGCACGCACAAATTTTGCACAAGTCCCGATTTTATTGTGCACACCATCCAGAAGGACACTTAAAACGTTATAAGAATAAGTCCAGCAATATGTAATACATATTTAGATTAGACTCCTGTAAATTCTGTAGATCTGTGTAAGATTTTAACTCCTGCTGTTCTTGATGAGTGCAGGAGATTGCACCTGTGTAATGTAACCATGGTGACTGTACAGCTAAGAATATACCACTGTATGCGCAGGGAGAAAGAATGAGGTTTGGCTGTTAGGTCTATGTATATGTGTGATCATGTGTCTGTAGCAGAGCTGAGTGTGTGATCATGTGTATGCAGCAGAGCCGAGTGTGTGATCATGTGTATGCAGCAGAGCCGAGTGTGTGCATGGTCATACTTAATCACGCATTCAGCTCTGCTCCATACACATGCCGCACACTAATTTCTGCTACATGTACATGATCAACCACAGCTCTGGTACATGTACACAGTGTTTACCAACCAGGGTGCCTCCAGTTGTTGCAAAACTGCAACTCCCAGCATGCCAAGTTTTGCAACACTTGGAGGTATTCTCGTTGGTAAAAACTGATATAGAGGTAAGAGGAAAGAGTTTAGCGCAAAATTATATATATATTTTTAAACCCAGACATTCTGTGTACTTTATAAAGATTTATGATTTTAATATTGTGCAGTTTTGTTTGGCCCACACTGCTGCTCTGGTACTTCTAGCTATGTGAGCAGTGTACCGCGGGAAAATGCCCCAGCTCTGTGAAGTGTGCGGTAGAGGAGTGCACAATAGAGCATTGGGGGGGGGGGGGGGGGGGGGGCATTTCTATATTTGCACAAAATGTAAGGGGAGTGTAAATTAGACAAGCAGTGTCTACAATAGACACCTAATGATAAATGTCCCCCTATGTGTCTGAGGCTTAGCACCTCCAAATTCACTTATGTGCAATATGGACTTGCTTTAAAGTAGACATTAGAAGCAAGAACTGTATATTCTAATTGGAGCCACTAATACAGTTTGCAGGTTCCTCAACCATCAAAATCAGGGCAGCAGTGCTACAGATGTGCAGATCTTACAAATCTTACCACCATATGGAAACAGAATATGTGATAAAAATCCATACCACAGCTCTAACCTTTGAATGTATAGGTGTGAAATCTGCAGTGCCATAAAATCCGCAGCACATTTGCACAATTCTCTAGACGTTTACCTGTTTTACTGCATCCTGGAATTAAAATGTTGTATCATCTGAATTACACAACATGCCTAACTCTCTGCAGGTACATAACTGCCTTACATGGAGAAATCTGGTACTAAGTGTATGTTCAAACACCAGCAGGTTTGCGGCTGGTGCATTTTTTCCCCGACAGAATGGACAAAATCTAAACAGTGGGTTACAGTGTGGGCTATGGCAAGAATTACCAGTGGGGAGCACTAGGAGTGAACATACAGGAGTATATTTTCATCCATCTTGTGTTTAACATTCGAGCCAATGGGGGGACATTTATCAAAACCTGTGCAGAAGAAGTGGAGAAGTTGCCCATAACAACCCATCACTTTTTTACATTTTTAAATAGGTCTCAAAAAATGAGAAAGGAGATCTGATCGGTTGATATGGGCAACTGGTCAACATTTTGTCTGCAGTTTTTGATAAGTCTTCCCTAGTGTTAATTTGCATAACGTTTTCCATGTAAATATGATGTACACACATTTCAAATAAGTAGCATGCACAACACATTAAAGTCAATGGAGTGTTCAAAATAGAGACACAACCTGTCAGTTTTCTGACCCCAACAAGCAGGAGTGGAACGTGTTTAATAACTAGAGTAAGGCAGGGTTCACACCACAATTTGTGCCTCCCAGGCACGGGAAACTCTCAATGACATGCAGACGTGCCCATACTCAATCAGGCATGACTATGTCATCTAGTGACTATGTTAGGGTTTTGTCTTGGACTGAAGTCCTGCAATCCAAGCTTCTCAGTTTGAGTCAAAACTTATATATGCTCTGAAAGCAACCCGAAGCAGCTGACCACGATCAGGCCACTGAAATAACCGGGGCCCATGTTTGCCCAGGCATAAAAACAATAACATGTAATTGGGAGTTTCCTTACGTATCTATGCCTTCGAGGCACAAACTGTTGTGTGAACAAAGCCTTACATATCACTGTTGGGGTGCATTCACACCTTGTTTAGCTGATAAGGTTGCCAGATCCGGAAGGGAAATTTCAAAACCGTCCGCTGCCGTATTCCCACCACCGCATTTCATTCATTTAAATGCACTGACTGGAGTCAGATAGAGACTCCGGTCAGTTCATTTTTGCACCGTATCCAGTTTTGTAGCCGGACTGAAAACCGTGGCATACCACTCCGGTCAGCACATTTAAATATGGGGATACAGTAGCGTCTGGTTTTTAAATTTCCCCACCAGATCCGGCAAGCATATCAGCCAAATGTGATGTGACTGCACCTGACTTACTGCAGCAGTCTGATGGCTGACTACAAACCTTCTGATGTCCGCTAGTAAATGTTGTGATCAATGTGATACATTGATCATACAGTACAACACTCTGCTTCATGCTTGGATTACAGATGTACCAGTAACAAGGATATGTATAAAAAACAAAACAAACAAAAAAACCTTCCAGCGTAAGTTACAAATCTATGGTATCCATAAGGATGTATTACAGAGATATAGGATGCTGTCCATTTAGGAGATTAAAACTCACAAAGACAGATTGAGACATGAGGCCAAAATACACACTCTGAAATGCCTCCTTATGATAATTGTATGAAGCCAGCCTAACAGAGAGCTACATGTGATGCTGAAACTACAGGTACCATTGCCATTTATTTCAGTAGTCAGATTAGGTGGTGACTAAGCTTAAAAGGATGTTATTAAATCTTCTCAAACCCTAAATAAGCAGACCCCCCCCCACCCCCCATTTCAATTTCTTAGCCCACCAGCAGTCTAATTCTTATGAAATATTTTTTTCCAATTTCTTAGTTGTGTAAATCAAGGGTGCGTCTTATATTCGGGTGCGTCTTATATTCAGGTGCATCTGAAAAATGGAAACATGGTGGGATAACTACTGCTTATTTTTGGACTTTAAAACCAAAATACTTTCTGTACATTTTTTCCCCCCCACTCTCTATTGTGGCTATATTAATTGATATGGCTGGAGCCCTGTCTTGGATGCTAGCCATGGTGATTTGAATGTCTTTAATGTTCGTGCATTTTTCCAATAATTTCATGCTAGTGCTATATCCAGCAACCATTGTACCAGGTTTCCCTCCATTTATCCTCTATTTTGTAGGATTATTATTTTGGCCATATAGAAACATTTTGTTGACCTAATTGTAGAGATTTAAATATTTTTTTTTTTAAGCACTTTGTCCTGCACGTTTTCTCCTTTTTGGAGATGTAGGTGTTTATCATGCCTTACTTAACCCCTTACCCATTTTACAAAGAAACATTTACAAACATAATGGGTATCAGCGCGTATGTAAGAGTTAACGATGAATGGCATAAACATTACATTAAGCAGTACAATAATAAAGTGTGTAAACATGGGTATCGTTTTTTTACTTCTGTTATGATTAAAATATGCACAGCCCAAAAATGAAAGCCTCCAAAATTTTCTACATTTTTTATATTATATATATTTTGTTATACTGTACATTTTAGGTTAAAATGAAAGGCGTCACTACAGCTGGGCACTCAAAAAAACAAAAACTCATATGGGTCGGTAGATTGGGGGGGTGAGGGGATTGAATGGCTCTTAAAAGGCTGGCTGTGTCCTTAAGGCCCAAATGGACTATGTCTACACTCAGACTAATGGAGGTTTGAGTCTTGCTTCATGTTTTACTGTACATGTAGCAAATCAGCTCTGGGATCAATTTGTTATACTTTCTGGGGTCCACTTGCCCCCTGATCCCACCCTCCCTACTGTTATAGTATTCTTATATAGTTTTATTGCTTTACCACTATCCAGAAAACCGGAGCTCTCGATGTACAGCTCCTTTGGTCTATTTGACTGTACAACTAAACATGCTTGTAAACGTCTAAGGGTGCGTTCACACGTCAGTCTGTCCCCGTTTTTTTTCTCCGTTAGGTTACGTTGTTGCTGCTTGTAAGCGGATTACAAATGGTTGTAAAATAATCCCATTGATGTCAATGGGATTTTACATTTTTTTCTTTTTACAAACCTTTCACATCCGTCTGCGCTCATTTCCATTTTTTTTTTTTAAGGGAAGAAAAGATGGTGCATGCAGTATTTTTTCTCCTGTCAAAAACGCGGAAGAAGAAACTGATACAGTAAATTTTACATTCAAATTTATGGAAGACGGATGAGCCTTTAAGGTCATCCGTTTGCATCAGTTTTTTGATCCGTTTTTACTTCTGAGCATGCTCAGAACAAAAAAATTTTTTTTTTTTTTAAGTTTATTAACTGAACAATAACGGATCCAAACTGATAACATCCGTTTGCATCCATTATTGTCCATTTAATTTTTTGACGGGAGAAGAACAGGACGGGTCTAAACGGCCGTGTGAACGCAGCCTTAAAGGGGTATTCCAGGAAAAAACTTTTTATATATATCAACTGGCTCCAGAAAGTTAAACAGATTTGTAAATTACTTCTATTAAAAAATCTTAATTCTTTCAGTACTTATGAGCTTCTGAAGTTAAGGTTGTTCTTTTCTGTCTAAGTCCTCTCTGATGACACCTGTCTCGGGAAATAAACAGTTTAGAAGCAAATCCCCATAGCAAACCTCTTCTAAACTGGGCGGTTCCCGAGATACGTGTCATCAGAGAGCACTTAGACAGAAAAAACAACCTTAACTTCAGAAGCTCATAAGTACTGAAAGGATTAATATTTTTTTAATAGAAGTAATTTACAAATCTGTTTAACTTGCTGGAGCCAGTTGATATATATATATATAAAAAAAAAATCCTGGATAACCCCTTTAAGGAACTGTAATGATTTTACAACTTTAATATTGTGATTACTTACTGTATTTTTTACCTTTTCTATTAATAAAAATAAATAAAAAAAGGTAAGTAAAATGCCTTGTCCTGAAAGGGGTGTTTTCCTAATTGGCACCTGCATGCACTGATCTCAGTCATTGCTGTGCAACAGGGGACTGGTTTTGGGAAAACATCAGGAGGAGAGAGGAAGCTCCTTTCTCCCAGGCTAAGCACATCTCAATAATAAAAAAAGCAACTGCGAATACCCCACTTTTAAAGGCCCCACTCCATCTTTAGCCACAAGAAATTCTGTACAATCAGTGCCATGTAAATGAAATCCCTACATTCTGATTGTACAATACCCACGTTTCATTACCCATACTAACTTGCATGCCCCCTTCACCCAGTGCAGAATACCAGCTCTGAACAGGGAACTACATTTTTTTATTGCATTAGCCAGATGCAGTAATGTCATTTCTTATAGGGCTTAGATATGTGCCCCGGTAGCGGAGCGGTCTCTTTTTCCCTTCGCTTTCATGCAGACGCTCTGCTCTGAGACAGATGAAAGGAATGATACTTGCTGTTTATTAGCTCAGATGAACTCGGCAACATTTTCACCATATTGATAACAGGAAAGGGCTCTTTTTTTATTACTAAAGTACAGACGTATCAACAAAAGTGGTGGGCACATCACCAAGGCAACAAATGGATCAGCGCAGAGCTGAAGCTATTATCTCAGTGAAAAAGGGCTCTTGAAGCAATGTGGACTCTTCGTATAATAAATAAATAAATGACACTATGGAAAAAGGAATTCCCCTGCCCCCTTCCTGCAGGCTTAAAATCTAAAAAGACAAGCTCAAAGATGAGCGTCACGGAAGGCCACTCTCAGCCCCCAGTTATATGGGTATGACTATGGGGAAAACCACTACTTCCACAACTCAATCTCACACTCACCCCTCACTCACACTTAGAAAAATCTTCAAAAACCATTTACCGTAAACTATATTTCTCAACTACCCATAACAACCAATCACAGCTCAGCTTTCACTTTACCAAAGCTTGTTAAGATATGAAAGCTGAGCTGTAATTGGTTTAAAATTCCTAAAAAATGTTTTGTAGCACATGTAGCACATTTCTGGCACATTTACAATGGTAAGTCTACTTTTTCTGTCAGACAGTTCGGAGTTTTTCAGCAGCAGCAGCACGTGTAGCTGGATCCTTTGGCACACTTTTCTGCTATAGAAAATCTGCAGCATTTCATCGTGATTGTAGTTACTATGCTACATTGTATAGAATTACTTGTTACATTGATGGGATTGTCATTTCACCTCATGCAGTGTCCCCTATGGTAGATATACAGGATGATAATTACACAGGCTGTGTATGTGTTTTACCAGAGATCTTTATTCATTGGAAGAGTTACTTAAAAGTTAGTCTCCAAGCACTCTCCATGCTCTGCTAATAAGCATTTTTAATGGGCAAGTGTAAGGATCTAAGTAACTAACATGGGCCAAATTGTAATGCCTAGACAACTAGGCCAGAGCATCTCCAAAATGACAGGAATAGTTGTTGGTTCCTGGTATAGTGTGGTTAACATCTACCAAACGTGGCCAATAGAAAGAAAACTGGTAACAATAGTGACTTCTGTAGGACCAGACCAGACGGACTATTGTACAAATTGCTCAAAAAGTGAATACTGGCTATGATAGAAAGGTGCCCATGCCAACATAGATTACAATGGAAATGTGATCATCAAAACTCAATCATGAAGAATTGGAGGTAGCCTGGTCTGATAAATCCTGTTTTGTTCTACATAATGTGGAAGGCCAGATCCATGTGCATTGCTTACCTGGGGAAAAGCTGGTATCATTATGCACTATGGAAACAGGGCACCAAGTAGAGGCAGCGTGTTGCTAAAGGCATTTAGGTTGATATAAATGTTACACATTCTACCTACCTGAACACTGTGGCATACTAACTAAGGGTCTTAATGGCAAGAGTGTTCCCCAATTTCAACGTTATGTCTGATATATACCCATGGTAGGGCTGGGCGGTATGACCAAATGTGTGTATCACGGTATTTTTTTAACTTTTGGCAGTTCCACAGTATATAACTGTATTTCCTACCCCCCCCCCCATATTAATTATCAGCCCACATCCCCATCGGGGTAAATACTCACATATCACCCGCAAGCGCTGCCCTCCTTGTCCTGTTTGTTGCGGCTGCCGGCGCTGGCACTCTATACTATGCCCGGGCTGCAAAAGGTAAACAAACTTTAACCCACCTACATCAGCCGCGTCAGAGAGCAAGGCCACAGCGATGTTCCGCCTCGGCCGGTGATAGGCTGAGCCCACTGTCATGTAAGAAGCCGGCTTCTTACATGACAGTGGGCTCAGCCTATCACCGGCCAAGGCGGAACTTCACTGCGGCTGGTGATAGGCTGACGGCTCTCCAACGTTCCCGTCCCCAGGAAACAAGTAAGGCCGGTACCGGACCAACGGGAGGGGAGTTAAAGTTTATTTTGTTTATTTTTTGCAGCCCAGGCATAGGGATACTGCACAGTATAGAGCAGTGGTCTCCAACCTGCAGTCCTCCAGATGTTGCAAAATTACAACTCCCAGCATGCCCGTTGGCTGTCTGGGCATGCTGGGAGTTGTAGTTTTGCAACATCTGGAGGTCCACAGGTTGGAGACCACTGGCATAGAGTGTCAGCGCCGGCGGTAACAATCAGGAAGAGGAGGGCAGCGCAAGCGGGTGACATGTGAGTAGTACCCTGATGGGGACAGCGCTGGGCTGATAATTGGGGGGGGGGGGGGGGGGGAGAACAGCACTTGTAGGTCACATAGGATTAGTTCCCCGATGTGGGGAAAGTGCAGCGCTGGGCTGATTCATTCATTCCAGAGGGGAAGGGGCCAAACCGGTATTGCGGTATGGGTTAAAATTAATATCTGGCAGCACTAAAATTTCGGTATTCGTTATGAACCGGAATACCGCCCAGCCCTAACCCATGGTGCATAAAGAAATGCTATAACATACATAGAGGAAATCTATAAAAACATGGTACCAGAAAATTAGAGCAAAACAGTTGCAAATATTTCCTCTGCTCTACTCTGTGTGGGGTGTCGTGCAGCCTACCGACGCCTCCCTTGTGTCAGCTAGATTATTTATCTCCCTCTAATCCACAGCTCAAAAGCATGTTATCAAAAGCATATCCCTACAAAAGTAGACCTGGATGCTCATATAGTGCACATTGCTGCTGTTTTTACCTCCATTGCTACAGTGGCTGACTGACTTCTTTCACTGCTCAATAGTTTAGGCACAGGAAGCAGCAGATAGAAGTGAAACGGACGTAGTTCCCTTTCTGTCTGCTCCCTTCTTCTATAGTCTGTTGTAACCTTGATGTAAGTACAATAAATGAAGATTGTGATTTTATACCCGGAATGCCAGAGCCGTTGGAATATTTTTATCCCTTGATATTGCTCTGTTTACTGCTGTGGACTGCGCTTATAGCGTGTTGGAGTTACAAGGCAGTTTCCTCGATGGCGGATCAGCTGGGTGGTTTTCAGTGCAGTGGTGCTGACCTCTAACTATGAACATTTGTGCTTAACTGTTTAACCTTGAGACAGCCCCTGCCACACTGGTTTCTTGCGATGTGGCTATCCTGAGCGACTTTTCCCTACATGTTGACAACCATGAGAACAGGGGCTGCCGCAATAACACAAATGCAGGGTTTACCCGAAACCCTTTTGGGAGAAGAGTTAGTTTGCACTGTGACAACCAGTCTGAACCGCTATCTAAGAGCACTGGACCCTGCTCGCCTTAATCTTGACTGAACCCATTGGGCGGCAGGCCAGTGTTCACTGGACTGGAACCAATCACAAGATGTTCAGTGCAGGGTTCATCTCTTTCAACAGAAGAAGGCCATCCTGTGTAGGGCCTGGGAGGACAGGTCTGTGGATCTAAATGGATTTTTGGTTATCATGCTCCCTGCTGTATCTTGGGAAACCCTGGAGGCCTTACATTCATTCTGGAGGCCACTAAAGCAGTGGATGCCACATACCAATAGGACGATCCGTTTCACCTTCTGCTGTGCAATTTAAACTTAAGCTACTTCTGAGGATGCCATGGAGAAAGGATGTGCTTCTGTGCTCTCCTGCATCCCCTTCCCCCCAAATGATGGAAGGACCTGCTGACCGAGCAACGCCATGGAGATGTGGGGATGGAGCTGCCCATGGTTGAAGCAGAGTGGCTCTTGACATCCCCTTAAGCTGTGTGTATGTGGATGGCAGTCCTTTGTTTTGGATGCCCTGGAGGGTGAATCGTGCAGGGCATAGTCTGCAGCATGGAGATCATTGGAGTCAGATGGCAGGATGGCGAGACAGGACAATGCACCCCTGTGCCGAATTGAGTGTCACTGCCGGCGGAGGTATAAGCAGCTAAGAAACACATGACCACGGTGTGCCTCCAACTATTGCAAAACTGCAAATCCCAGCACATGACCACACTAACTGTGGCACCTTCTGCAGTGTAAAGCAGGGTCTAAGTGTTTTGTTAAATCTCCAGCTGATCTGCCTGAAGCCTCTTTTCATGGAAGTGCCTTCCTTATATCTTCTGGACTGGACCTTCCCTGTTTTGCCACTGCAGCCACTGGCCTTTCCACCCCCTATCACTAAGACAGTAAAAACATTTAGTTGGCCGCACCTCAGCTCAGGCTGAAACCCCTTTCACGGACCATCTAGACTGTATCCCTCAGTCACTCCAGGGAATACGGAGACCTGTTGAGATGTCCGACTGTTCCTGGTTTGGTTATCTGGTTTCTCCCTTAACCCTGTTGGGGTTCATCTCTATTTATAGTAGCAGAGTCCCAATTTGCATGTTCCATAAATTAGTTCACAGGGTCTGCTCTGTAATAAATAGTCTCTTTGTCCTTTACTTATGGTCAGGTTAGGGTTACCCACCTTCGGTTATTTTGTCTAGTTTAATTGGGTCTCAGTGGGGGTTTTCTGTTTACCTGTGACCGGGTGGTTGGGGGGCGGTGGGTTTTCTTCATTGTTGGCCGCTAGCTATCATGGGGGGGGGAGGCCTGCTTCAGATGTCGTTCTGGTATCTGGGGTGCAGGGATGGGAATAGGCGTTGACAATGACTTTACTGTCACCATGCCCTTATGTTGTTCCCATTTATGACCAATAGCCTTCCCAGGTTTTCTAGTCCCTTTCTCTGCTCTTCTCTTGTTATTTTTCCTTGTCTCTCCCTCTGGGAAAGCAGTTTTTTTTTTTTCTTCCAATTTTCAAAAACAAAAATTGTGTCTGGCAAACTGTAACAGTACACAATAAAATACCTGTAAGGGTAAGGTTCTTTTCAAATGTTTACTTGGAGAAGAGGTCATATCCAAAAGTAATTTCCTTCTGTGCTCAGCATCCAGGCCTATAGATATGTAAATGAGACCTGAAACCAGTCGACCAATGCTCTAATGAAATCATATGCTTGCTTTTGTTCTAATACATTTTAAATGAATACAAACATAATGCTTGAAAGACCAACATCAAATCACTGTGATGCTAAAAGTGTAGCCCACACAAATAAGGTGCAAGGTGTTAATGTCAATGGGTAAATAAAAGAATACATGGAGGCAGGGAAGAGACCTGGAAAAGACCCTTTTAACAAGGATATAATGGCTTTGGAAAATAAGTGATTTATCAAGGCAATTCTTGATTTTACGGAGCTGTACAAACACACAAATTAACACTAACAAATATAAAACAAGTTTAACCCCTTCCCTTGGCATACATTTGGGGCCTTAATGCTCAAGCATTTTTTCCCCATTGTGTTTATTTTGGGGGGGGGGGGGGGGGGGTGTCAGGTCAATACAGAAGTGACGATACCAAATATGTGCATTTCTTAATACTTTGTGTTTTAGAAAGGATATAAATGAGAATATATATTTTTACAGTTCACAACATGCTGCCTTGTGCTAAAAAAAAAAATGCCTCAGGCAGAGGAGCAGACAGGGTATTAATAAATCTGGTGCCACATCAGGAGATAGTCTGCTGTGTTATGCAATGTTCTGCTGCAGCACTGAATAGCTAAAGGAAAGCAATGCATTTTGGAAATTGTACTGCGCAATTGCTCAACCAGGAATTACACCGATTATCTGAAGTGAAAAGAGAGGTAAACACATCTAAAACCACCAATCATCCATTTGTTTTGTAACTGGGTGGAGAGGTAAGCAATGCTTCACCTGCATTTTATTTATTCTTTTTACATTGATGTCAGACTACCCCTTTAACCCTCTTCCTGCCAAAGATGAAGCACGAGTAGCCAAAAATCTTGGCTTTACAACAAGGCACTGATTTTCTATCAGATATCTAGCCAACATCCTATCACTGCTCTAGCTGCAATCTAGCCTGGGCTACAGCCGGCTGAAGTTTGGTTGGAACAGACAGGGTCACTGCAGCAGGACAGTCCTCAGCGAGTATTCAACTTCTTGGCACTGCCAACTAAAAGACCATATTGCAAATAATGCACAGGAAAGATAGACAATCCAGAGCAAGAGGGCAACCTCTACATCTAAAAGTAAAGATTATTTCACCAACATGCAAGAGCAGTAAGACTATGGTAAGACTATGGAACCCCCTACCACATGATGTTGTGCTGTCTGCCTCAGTTCAAGGGGGGCTGGATGTTTTTCTGGAAAAAATATATATTACAGGTTCTGAATACTAGATTTATGTAGATAAGATGTTGATCCAGGGATTTATTCTTATTGCCATATTGGATTCAGGAAGGATTTTTGGAATCAGCCACAGTAGGGTTTTATGTTGAACTTGATGGACTCTTGTGGCGTTGTTATTGGAAGAAAATAGCAGTGTTTTCCTGATTCTAAATAACTATAGTTTCAAAAGGAGAAATGTATTGAAACTAAATTTTGAAAAGTTACAATACAGCATATCACAGTTTAATGCAATATTCAAGAACAAGGGATAAACAGAATAAAAGTTATCCGAGTCACATTTTTGATGGACAGAATGATGTTACCATAAAAACAAACACAACGTGATCAGACCTTAAACATAGCAAATGATATAGGGGATACCATAGTAGCTATCTCATAAAGTCATTTTTTTTTTACCTGTACGCCATTGACCGTGTGGCTTAATTAACATATTTATTTATGGACCACATAGGGCGACATATTCCTGGACCACATAGGGCGACACCTAGTGGCCAGGATTTCAAATGTAAAATAAACAGTGAAAGAGAGATTTTTTTAAACATACATTACAAAGATTTTAATTTAGGTATAATCTATTTAATAAATAAAAAAATTAAGTTTAATGAGAGTACCCATTTAAAGGGTTATTCAGCATCTCAACATCTATTGAATATCACTACATAATAAGTGCCCCCTGGCCCACTTGTGGCAAAACCTATTCGGCAAATAGGAAAGAATAAAATGCCAAGAGTACAGTTGACTAACTCAACCAAACATAGCATGGCTCAACGCAAATATCCCTCTGTGCCCAGTATTTAGCCTGCTGGCAATTCATTGTTGCGGCACACAACAGAAGAACAGAGTATTCAGTGTAGCTATGTATAAGTAATTATACACTATGGTGGACTTGTTCGAGGATACAGTTCAGGAGGGCCTATGGTTATTATACCAGATTTTGTCTACTATTATTTATAAGCTTAGCGTGCACTAGATAGAAAAAAAATCACGGGACAAATGTTGTAAGACTTCAAAAATTCCATAGAAAATGTACAAAATGCAACAAAAAAACAAATAGCACTAAAAACCCATTGTAAAAAAAAATGCCACTAAAAACCCTACAAATGCTAGATATTTTTATAAGCATTTTAGAACATTGAAGTGGGAAGAGGCCCTAAAGGGTATAGTCTCAAAATAGATTTAAAATGAAGCTCCTTTTACGCAGACAGATTAATAGATGTTAATCATCTATGTACAAGTCAATTGTTTAAAGAAGCCGTTACACAGGCCAATTTTAGGGATGGAACTTATTTTTCAGGCGCTGTTTAATTCCACTGTTGTCAGCAGCACATCTGATGTTTACTCAGGGAGGTATGCTGCTCAGAAAAACACAATGTTTGGGGCTACATAGAAGATGCAAACCTAGCACTATGTTAAACGGAATCTGTTCGCTCTAGATCATGCTTAGAGCTCAAGTGTTAAGGAAGCTGCCATGAGCAGCAAGACGCATTTGCCTCCTCCCTCCCCCACCCCTCAAGCAATCAAACCAAGGAGGGTGGAGGCAGGCATCCGGCAGCTCAGCACCACCTCCATGTCATTTGCGTTCTGAGCAAGATCTAGAGCAGACAGGCCATTTTGGGTGGTCTTAAAAAGCTTTCGCTATATAAAAAGGAAAAATTCTTACAGTATGAGAATTCCAAATGCACTTTCCCAAATCAGTATATTACATAAGTCTTTGGAAGCCAAAACCCGAAGTGGGTCTAAAACACTGAAAATCCTTTCAGTATAGTTTCTTTTTCTATTGACATTTAGGTTTTGGCTAAAAACACAGATCTAAAACTCCAACCAAAATAAGCCCTTTTAATGGTGGTCTAAATAACCACTTTTAATGGTGATCTAAACAACAACATATACAAAAGTTACTTCGAAAATGAAAACCACTTAAAAAAGGACTTTGACTACATGTTAATCAAGCTCATGACAAAACCAAATGAGCAACAAGCCTCTCTAATGTCTATTGTCTATTCAGTTTCAATAAAAAAAAAAAAAAAAAAGGGAGGGGGGGAGGGGCAGGGGAAATAAAAAAATTAAGTCTGTGGAACCAATTTAAACTTAATAAACATGGTGTTTCCGGGATGAGCAGTTTAAAGGGCATCCTACGCTTTCATTACATTAAACTAGCTCTCACAGGGCGCATACTCTTAATAGGCTCACGCCAAATACTTTTGATACTGAAGGTCATACTATATTCTGACTGTAAATTACTAAAGATTAGCGACAGTAAACCATGTGGCAAAAGAGAAACTGGGTTCAATGCAAGGTTTTATTGGGGTTACTTTGTCTATAGTGTGCTTTTGCTTCAACCACATTTTTTTTTTTAATTAAATATATTTAAAACTTAATGGAGAAACTGAATTTATCAAAGCTTGAAGCAGGTATAATGCAAAATGGAAAATTGTACAAAACTTACATGTCATCTACAGTAATGTCCTTCAAAATCTGGCAGTAGTCCACATTCCACACGGCCTGATCATCCCATACCTTAGACGACAGCAAGATTGCTCCCAATACAATTCTTTTCCAGTTACTGGGGCAAATATCAATTTCAGCATAAGTCAAAAGCCTTTCCAGGTAAACCTACAGGTGCAGAAAATGTACAGCACTTAACCATAGCAAAGATACAGACAATATACGAATAGAATTACTAAAGCAACAAGACAACACTGACACCTAATGGTCAAATAGTAGTACAACTAAACTTGGGGAGCCTGTGTAATCAACCTGTGTTAAAGCACGATTCTCATTGTAGGCCATAGCAATCAGAGCTTATATTTCATTTCTTGCTTTACTCAGGTAAAATTAAAGAGCAGCTGTGATTGGTTGCTATGGGCAAAAAACACTTTATATTCAAGACAGCTTGATAAATCCTAAACAAAACAAATTATATATATATAGTTAGGAGTAGCCGTATTAGTCCAGTGATGCAAAAAGCAAAATCATTGGTAGTTGCAGTATCTTGTAAGCTTTCGGGATTCCTGCCTTTATCAAGTCATAAGCATTTCTGAGCTCACAAGGAGAAAACACATGTTCTATCTCACAAAATATGCAGGGGTTAAAACAACATATGTGGAGAATGGACAATAAGTTGGGCCATAAATTGTATAGCTATAGGACGATAGATACAGATAAGGAGAGGGGGGGGGGGGGGGCTGGAGAGCAGAGGTGAGAATGGTGGTTACGCTGGATGGACAATATTACTACAGAACCATAGACTGAAGATAAGACTAGACAGGGGAGGGGGAGCAGGGGTGTGATAGTGTTAGAGCAGGGAGAGGGGAGAGAGTTTAGCAAAGGTTATAGGAAATTTTGATAATGGGATAAGAAGCCTAAATCCACATTAAGTCCTCTGTTCTTGGAGTCATAAAGAACTATCATTTTGGCTTCAAATGTCTTTCTTTCCTGGGTGTTCTTGAAGTTTCCTTTCAGGATCTTGATTTAGAGGTCCTGTAGGGAGTGACCTGTTTGGGTGAAATGGTGTCCTACTGGGGTGCAATAGTCCTTTTCTCTATGGTTGTTGATGGACGATCTGTGGAGGTTCATCCTTTTATTGAGTGGCTGACTGGTCTCACCAATGTAACATCCCAGGTCACACTTGGTGCATTGTATCATGTAGACTACATTCTCTGTGGTGCAGGAGTAGTGTAACTTGATGTTGTATGTCTTGTTGTTGTGGGAGGCCTCAGAATTTGTGCAGATGTGTTGACAGAGTTTACAGCACGGTTTGACGCAGGGTTTGGTCCCATTGTCTGTATCTGATGTGTCTGTGGGTAGTTTCCTATTGACCAGCTTTTGTTTTAAGTTGGGTGGTTGTCTGAAGGCCAAGATGGGTGGTTCAGGAAAGATTTGCTTTAACACCTCATCTTCTGCTAGTATTGGCTGCAGGTACTTGATGAGTTTGCGTATTTCCTCAAGGGTGGGATTGTATGTGGTTACCAGTGGTATGCGTGATGAGGTTTGTTTCTCTCTGTATTGCAGCAGGTGTTCACGTGGTGTTTGAAGAGCAGAGTGGATTTTCTTATGGATGGTCCTTGGTTTGTAATCTTTTTGTTTAAATATCTCAGCTAGCGTTTGTAGATGTGTGTCTCTGTCATCAGGGTTGGAGCAGATGCGGTGGTACCTGATGGCTTGGCTGTATATGATGCCTTTCTTGGTGTGGGATGGATGGGAACTTGAATTGTGTAGATAGCTGGATCGGTCAGTGGGTTTTCTGTATACAGATGTCTGTATTGTGTCCTTGTTTATAGTTACAGTGGTGTCCAGAAAGTTTAACTTTCTGTAGAGAAGTCCATTTTGAGTTTGATGGATGGATTAAATGTGTTGAAGGCATCATGAAATTGTTTGAGTTTATCCTCTCCTTCAGTCCAAACAATGAAAATATCATCAATGTATCTGTAGGGTTTGTGAATTTGGGTATTCAGGAATCGCTCTTCAAGGTCAGCCATGAACAGATTGGCATATTGTGGTGCCATCCTGGTCCCCATAGCAGTTCCCATCCTCTGTAGGTATATTTCATTGTTGAAGCTGAAGTAGTTGTGTGTGAGAATGAATTCTATAAGTTTGGTGATGATCTGAGGGCTGTATTTCTGATTGTGGGTCTGGGAGGAGAGGAACAGTGAGCAGGCCTCAATTCCATCTCTGTGTGGGATGTTACTATACAGAGATTCTACGTCCATTGTTACCAATATGGAGTTGGCAGGCAAGTTCGTAATCTGACTCAGTTTGTTAAGAAAGTCAGTGGTGTCCTGTATGAAGCTGCTGGTGCGTGTAACAAAGGGTTTTAGTGTGTTTTCTACCAAACCAGATATCTGTTCAGTTAGTGTGTCCATACCTGTTATTATTGGTCTGCCAGGGTTTACAGATTTGTGGATTTTTGGGAGCATGTAGAATCTCCCTGTTTTGGGATCGGTGGGTATAAGTGTCTCTAATCCTTTTTGTGAGTCCTTTGGGAAGGATTGAATCAATATTCTTAGTTCCATGGTGAATTCTTTGGTGAGGTCTTCTGTCAGTTTTTTGTAGTATGTAGTGTCTGACAATTGTCGGTTTCTCCCTTTGATGTAGTCCTGGGTGTTCATGATCACTACTGCTCCTCCCTTGTCTGCTGGTTTGATTGTGATGGCTTGATTATTTCTTAAGTTTTTGATGGCCTCTGTAGCTGTCCAGTTTGCCGTTATGTCCTGGTGTTGGGGTGAAGTGGGAATTCTTTTTCTTGATGTTGTAATCCAAGGTGGTAGTGGTTGTGTCCCCTTTGTCATGAAAGAATTCTTTAAGTCGTAGTCTTCTAAAGAATTCTTCCAAGTCTGAGTATAGTTTAATGTCATCTAGTTTGGTGCTTGGACAGAACGAGAGTCCTTTAGAGAGAACAGATCTCACAGGCTTGGAAAGTTCATAATCTGAAATGTTTATAATTCCAGAGCTGTCTGTATTGATGTCAGGCGTAGTTGTGAGACCATTTGTTGTTTCAGTCCTTCTATTGTTTGTAGTGATCCTAATATTCCTCTCTGTTTGGTGTTTGTAGAAATTTTGGGAGAGTTTGCCCAGTTTCTTATTTTTCTTCATGAAAAGATATTTTATTTGGTGGTTGTGGAAGTTTTGCATATCCATTCCCACTTGTTTGGCCATGTGTTGATCCTGTTCTTGTAAAAACTGAAGTAGGGATGTTTTTGTATTTTGAATGTCTTGTATTTTCCTGTATAGAAGGTGGATAAGATGGTTCCTAAGTTTTTTGCTGGTGCGATGGCAGAGATCTTGAGCATATTGCGAGTTACGCGTTGTAGCAACTGGATTTTTGATCCTTAGTCCCTTGGGGATGAATCTTCTTTTCTTACAGTGAGACAAGAAGTATATATCACTGTGATGCTGTGTTTCCTTTCTGGTGAGCTTGAAGATTTGCATGGTTAAGCGGCTGTATGCGGTATCTTCCATAGTAGATTAGTTAGGAGTAGCCGTATTAGTCCATTGATGCAAAAAGCAAAATCATCGATAGTTGCAGTATCATGTAATACCTATTTTATTGGACTAACAAGATTATGTAGAGACAAGCTTTCGGGATTCCTCCCTTTATCAAGTCATAAGCATTTCTGAGCTCTGAGCCCCCCCCCACACACTCATCCTTATCTGTATCTATCGTCCTATAGCTATACAATTTATGGCCCAACTTAATGTCCATTCTCCACATATGTTGTTTTAACCCCTGCATATTTTGTAAGATAGAACCTGTGTTTTCTCCTTGTGAGCTCAGAATGCTTATGACTTCATAAAGGGAGGAATCCCGAAAGCTTGTCTCTACAAAATCTTGTTAGTCCAATAAAAAAGGTATTACAAGATACTGCAACTACCAATGATTTTGCTATAATATATATTATATATATTATATATATTATAATATATATACATAAACATATATACACACATATATATATATATATATATATACACACACACACACACACACACACACACACTACTTTTTAGAATTGAAAGGTGAATTTGGCCTAAAGCAAACCTATATTTTAGATTTACTAAAATTAAAGCCAGAAGTCCAACTGAGAATTTTGAGAAAAAATATAAAACGTCATTGCTTTTTCAATGGAGCAGCAATTGTAATTTTGGCCTGATGCTTAAAGATTTGTCAGAGTAACAAACTATATATAATCATCGGAAATGGTCACACTTGTGGAAGTAGTTTCCTGATCAATATGACCCTAGCGACCACTAGAGGGCGTTGTTGTGGAGGTTTACAGGAAATGTTATTTCGTGCCGTCATCTCTCTGTTTACAGTGGTGTATGGGGGCTTATTTTTGTGAGGCAAGTTACACTTTCAGGCTGGGCTCACTCATAGTATTTTCATCAATATTTTGGTCAATATTTTTATCCAAAACAAAAATTTGGGCCAAATAATGGAAGGATTTGCACCTTTTCTGTGTTTTAGACCCACTCCTGTTTATATCTAAATACAGACCAAAATGTGTTTGAACCAAGCCTTAACCCCTTCATGACCCAGCCCATTTTCACCTTCATGACCTGGGCATTTTTTGAAAATCTGACCACTGTCACTTTAAACATTAATAACTCTGGAATGCTTTTACTTATCATTCTGATTCCGAGATTGTTTTTTCGTGACATATTCTACTTTATTTTATCGGTAAAATTTCACTGATATTTGTATCCTTTCTTGGTAAAAAATCTAAAAATTTCATGAAAATTTTGAAAATTTAGCATTTTTCTAACTTTGAAAGTCTCTGCTTGAAAGGAAAATGGATATTCCAAATAAATTACATATTGATTCACATATGCAATATGTCTACTTTGTGTTTGCATTAAAAAATTGACAAGTTTTTACTTTTGGAAGACATCAGAGGGCTTCAAAGTTCCGCAGCAATTTTCCAATTTTTCTCAAGATTTTCAAAATCTTAATTTTTCAGGGCCCAGTTCAGGTTGGAAGTGGATTTTAAGGATCTTCATATTAGAAATACCCCATAAATGACCCCATTATAAAAACTGCACCCCCCAAAGTATTCAAAATGACATTCAGTAAGTGTTTTAACCCTTTAGGTGTTTCACAGGAATAGCAGCAAAGTGAAGGAGAAAATTCTAAATCTTCATTTTTTACACTCGCATTTTCTTGTAGACCCAATTTTTTAATTTTTACAAGGGGTAAAAGGAGAGAAATCACCCTAAAATTTGTAACCCAATTTCTCTCGAGTAAGGAAATACCTCATATGCGTATGTAAAATGTTCGGTGGGCGCAGTAGAGGGCTCAGAAGGGAAGGAGCGACAATGGGATTTTGGAGAGAGTTTTTCTGAAAGGGTTTTTGGGGGGCATGTCCCATTTAGGAAGCCCCTATGGTGCCAGAACAGTGGACCCCCCCACATGTGACCCCATTTTGGAAACTATACCCCTCATGGAATTTAATAAAGGGTGCAGTGAGCATTTACACCCCACTGGCGTTTGACAGATATTTGAAACGGTGGACTGTGCAAATCAAAAATTTTATTTTTCATTTTCACAGACCACTGTTCCAAAAATCTGTCATACACCAGTGGGGTGTAAATGCTCACTGCACCCCTTATTACATTCCGTGAGGGGTGTAGTTTCCAAAATGGGGTCACATATGGATATTTATTGTTTTGCGTTTGTCAGAACTGCTGTAACAATCAGCCACCCCTGTGCAAATCGCCTCAAATGTACATGGTGCACTCTCCCTTCTGGGCCTTGTTGTGCGCCCTCAGAGCACTTTGCACCCACATATGGGGTATCTCCGTACTCGGGAGAAATTGCGTTACAAATTTAGAGGGTCTTTTTTCCCTTTTACCTCTTGTGAAAATGAAAAGTATAGGGCAACACCAGCATGTCAGTGTAAAAAATTTATTTTTTTACACTAACATGCTGGTGTAGACCCCAACTTCACCTTTTCATAAGGGGTTAAAGAAGAAAAAGCCCCCCAAAATTTGTAAGGCAATTTCTCCCGAGTACGGCGATACCCCATATGTGGCCCTAAACTGTTGCCCTGAAATACGACAGGGCTCCAAAGTGAGAGAGCGCCATGCGCATTTGAGGCCTGAATTAGGGATTTGCATAGGGGTGGACATAGGGGTATTCTACGCCAGTGATTCCCAAACAGGGTGCCTCCAGCTGTTGCAAAACTCCCAGCATGCCTGGACAGTCAATGGCTGTCCGGCAATACTGGGAGTTATTATTTTGCAACAGCTGGAGGCTCCGTTTTGGAAACAGTAGCGTACCAGACGTTTTTCATTTTTTGGGGGGAGGGGGGCTGTGTAGGGGTATGTGTATATGTAGTGTTTTTTACTTTTTATTTTAGGTTAGTGTCAGTGTAGTGTAGTGTTTTTAGGGTACAGTCACATGGGCAGAGGTTCACAGCAAGTTTGCCGCTGGAAGTTTGAGCTGCAGCGCAAAATTTGCGCCATCTCAAACTTGCAGCACTCACTGTAAACCTCCGCCCATGTGAGTGTACCCTGTACATTCACATTGGGGGGAGGGGGCAAACATCCAGCTGTTGCAAACTCCGAGCATGCCCTTTGGCTGTCCGTGCATGCTGGGAGTTGTAGTTTTGCAACAGCTGGAGGAACACTGGTTTGGAAACACTAAGTTAAGTAATAAACTTTCAAGTGTTTTGCAACCAAACTTAGTGTTTCCAAACCAGTGTGCCTCCAGCTGTTGCAAAACTACAACTCCCAGCATGCATGGTCTGTCAGTGCATGCTGAGAGTTATAGTTTTGCAACAATTGCAACAGCTGGAGGCACTGAGGTAGGAAACGGACAATGTTTCCCAACTAGTGTGCCTCCAGATGTTGCAAAACTACAACTCCCAGCATGCCCAGACTGCCAAGGCATGCTGGAAGTTGTAGTTCGGCAATATCTGAAGGATCAGATGTTGCTGAACTACAACTTCCAGCATGCCTGGGCAGTCTGGGCATGCTGGGAGTTGTAGTTTTGCAACATCTGGAGGTCCACAGTTTGGAGACCACTGTATAATGGTCTCCAATCTGTGCTCTTCCAGATGTTAGAGAACTACAACTCCCAGCATGCCTGGACAGACTGAGCATGCTGAGATTTGTAGTTTTGCAACATCTGGAAGAGCACAGATTGGAGACCATTATACAGTGGTCTCCAAACTGTGGGCCTCCAGATGTTGCAAAACTACAACTCCCAGCATGCCCAGAAAGCCAAAGGCTGTCTGGGCATGCTGGGAGTTGCAGTTTTGAAACTCTCAGAGGCAGCAGTGAGATCGCTTTACGGCGATCTCACTGCTGCCAATGAAGATGCTGCACTGCTGCCGGAAACTCACCTCCGGGACGCAGCGCAGCCAGGACCGCACGGAGGACGCCGGGACCGGACGGAGGACGCCGGGACCGCTCGGGACACCGCTCCGACCGGTAAGTGACGCCGGGGGACGGGACAGGGACACTTAGCAGAGCGGTGTGTGTCCCGATCCCCGTGATCGGGACTTACACACCGCGCTGCTAAGTATTCTCATAGCGGAACACTGCTATCAGCTAGTCAGATTTGACCAGCTGATAGCAGCGATCGCTGGGGGGGGTGGGGGACGAAACCCCCCGTGGTCGCACGGTAAGATGGCTGGCTATCAGTGATAGCCACCATCTTTCCGGGCGCTGCGGGGTGCCGCGAGTAGCGGCAGTAATATCCATGACGTACCTGTATGTCATGGGTCGGGAACACCTTGCCACCCATGACGTACAGGTATGTCATAGGTCGGGAAGGGGTTAATGGGGAAAAGAATATGTGGGATGAAGGGTAAAGAAATACTGCCTTCTATATAGCATTTATTTTACAGTAGAAATGACATTGTTGACTTTGCGCTACATGTAAGTAGGATTAAAGCAATACAAAATTAGCAGATTCTGATTTGTTAGTCTGACTTTTTGATCACTGCATTTTTTGAAGGTGAGGTGACCAAAAAGAGTGCCTAATGTTCCTCTCAGAAAGCATTCACTAAATAAAATAAACTTCTAGGAGCATGAAGGCTTAGAGAAACACTTTTATGTTGCTTAAACAGTGTAGAATAGTCATTATTACAAAATAATGCAGGGGCTTGTGTATATGCCTTGTGCTTACCTGTTTTAGCTAGTGTGGCAGGCATTAGTATTTAGCCATTCTAAATACACTTTCATTACTAAAATGATTTTGTAATGCTGCATACATTTCCCATAAGTCTTCTGGCTTTCAGAGGGTGGAGAATCATCATGATATCAACCTGGTGATCTAATCACCAGTCTAGACTCCGCAGCCTACCCTGCTGAGGCTTAAGTGGGAAGGGGTCGGTTCACATTATGTACAGTTTATTTATTTTTTTAGGAGATTTGTAATGCTCAGTACTTATCCCCAATCCGAAGGATAGGGAATATTTTATAGATCGCGGGGGGTCTGAGAGCTGGGCCCCCCGTGATCACCTGTACTGGGCTGCTGCAATGTGCAGGAAAGGGGGCGTTCCGTCCCCACATGATGAGGCTGCCGGCACGCCCCCTCCATGAATCCCATAGAGATTCATGGAGTTAGTTTCCCTTTAAATGTTATAGATGATGGGTGTATGTGTATGCATGTATTAAAGTTGCAGTGATGTACAATATTCAGCTTGTACTTACTAAAGTGACAATTGCACACTCTGCTGTCAGTTGAGCTGCACTGAAAAGAGTTCGCACAAAACGGTAGATGTGCTTATGATCCGGATCATGCTTACAGTAATCATCTGCCACCTCCTCACGCTGAAAAACATAATCGGACATTAGATTTTCGAGGATATAACCGAGACAAGTTCTTCAGGGATAAAGGATTCTACTTATCAGTAATGGCATTTGCTGAAATCTTGTGTTCTTAAACAAGAGACAAATACAAAAACTACTTTCTCTAGAAAGGATACAGTTTTAAAATCCCCAGGATATAGTAGTTACACTATCTTATATAAGTGATTATACCCCTCACATGTTTGTACATATCTTATATTTCTATGTGAAAACCCTGAAGAAATGGCACTCTTCTGTGTCACTTCAAAATAATTCAACACACAGCCACTAATTTCGAAACCTGGGCAAGAAAAGTGAATACACTCCTAAGTGGAAGTGTCCAGATTGGGACCAAAGTGTCAATATTGTGTGATAAACACCAAACCACAGTCACCTAGGTGACGGGGGATAAACCCCTAAACAAAAAATCCCCCCTTAATTACATATGTGTATATTAAAACATCACTTTTATTAGTAGATTTGTTAAAAGGTCCAAAAGGAGTGCATTAAAAACACCAGCACAGTCCCTCCAAAGAATTATTAAGCTCTCCTGTATAGAGTAGACATAATTATGGCGTCATCTGCAGTACGCAGCACTTTAGGACTAATAAGCTGTTATGTTAAAAGCACAACACAATGTCTCCCCTACATGTTTTGTGGAACCAACCACGTCCTCAGGGGCTATGAGACATACGACCCTCATATGTCTCATAGTCCCTGAGGATGTGGTTGGTACCACGAAACATGTAGGGGAGACATTGTGTTGTGGTTTTAACATAACAGCTTATTAGTCCCATAGTGCGGGGTACTGCAGCCGCCGCCATAATTATGTCTACTCTATACATGAGAGCTTAATACAGTGGTCCCTCAACATATGATGGTAATTCATTCCAAATGAACCAACGTTAGTTGAAACCATTGTATGTTGAGGGATCCGTGCAATGAAAAGAATAGGATGTTATACTCACCTGTCCCCGCTGCCCTGGATGTCACCCTCCATCGCTGTCGCCCCGTCCCCATGACGGCGATGCAGGGGATCCTGAAGAGGACGCTTCGGAGCGCCAGGGACAGGTGAGTGACCATCACCGGAGCACACGAGGCACCTTAAGCGGATATCCGGCAGCATCTGAAGCAGTGTGTCCTGCCGGATAGCAGTTTATGCGATGGCTCCGACATACAAAAGCATTGTATGTTGATGCTGCCTTCAACATGTGATGGCCTCTGAGAAGCCATCGCATGTTGAAATTATCGTATGTCGGGGCCATCGTAGGTTGGGGGGTCACTGTAATTCTTTGGAGGGACTGTGCTGGTGTTTTTAATGCACTTGTTTTGGACCTTTTAACAAGTCTGCTAATAAAAGTGATGTTTTAATATACACATACGTAATTGAAGGGGGATTTTTTGTTTAGGGGTTTATACCCCGTCACCTAGGTGACTGGGGTTTGGTGTTTATCATTGTTTGTACCCCTTCCCTGCCTTGGGCAATTGGTTTATTATTAATATTTTGTGTAGACACCATTATTTTCCAGCACTCCCTTAAGACTATTGGGCATAGAGTTCCCCAGAGCTTCACAGGTTGTCACTGGAGTCCTCCTCCACTGCTCCACAATGACATCACAGAGCTGGTGAATGTTCGAGACCTCGCACTCCCCCACTTTCCATCTGAGGATGTCCCACAGATGCTCAATAACATTTAGGCCTGGAGACACGTTTGGCCAGTCCATCAACTTTACCTTCGGCTTCTTGAGCAAGACAGTGGTAGTCTTTAAAGGGGAACTCTACCCCTAGACATCTTATCTCCTACCCAAAGGATAGCGGATAAGATGTCCCCAGAGGCAGGACCCCCGCGATCTCTCCTGCAGCACCCCTGTTAATGAGCTGCAGGGAGACTTGCACTGAGGGGGCGGGGCGTGAAGTCACGAGGGGGCAGAGTCATGACAATGCAATACCCCGGGCCCTGTATTGCCAGTCATCAGCCACGGAGCGATCTTTGCTCCGTGCATCTCATGAACAGGGTGCTGCAGGAGAGATCGTGGGGGTCCCCAGCGGTGGGACCCCCCGCAATTAGACATCTTATCCCCTATCCTTTAGATATCTAGGTGCGGAGTACCCCTTTAAAGGTGTGTTTGGGGCTGTTATGTTGGAATACTGCCCTGCGGCCCATTCTCCACAGGAAGGGGATCATGCTCTGCTTCAGTATGTCACAGTACATGTTGGCATTCATGGTTACCTCAATGAACTGTAGCTCCCCAGCAGGCAACCAAGACCCACCGCTAATGCCGGACATTGCCGATCGGGCTGATGTCCGGCATTAACCCTTTAGACGTGGTGATCAAGCTTAATTTCAGAGTCTAAAATTAAAGTAAACATTGCCGGTTAGCTCAGTGGTGCTGTTCGGGACCGCCGCGGTGAAATCATCCCCTGGGGACTATAACATTGCAAGAAAAAATAAAATTAAATTTTTTTAAAAAGTGTTAATAAATGTGATTTAACCCTTCCCTAATAAAAGTGAATATCCCCCTTTTCCCATTTGAAAAAAAAAAAAAAAAAACAAAGAAAAAAAAAATAAACTAAATGTTTCCGTTTTTGCATTTTCGTTTTTTCCTCGTTACCTTTAAAAAAATCATAACTCAATTTTGCATCCTAAAAAACCATTTGAGGGCTTATTTTTTGCGCCACCAATTCTACTTTGTAATGACGTCAGTCATTTTACTCAAAAATTTACGGCGAAACGGAAAAAAAAAAATCATTGCCATTTTGTAAATTTTGGGGGCTTCCCTTTCTACGTAGTACATTTTTCAGTAAAAATGACACTTTATCTTTATTCTGTAGGTCCATACGATTAAAATGATACCCTACTTATATAGGTTTGATTTTGTCGTACTTGTGAAAAAAATCATAACTACATGCAGGAAAATTTATACGTTTAAAATTGTCATTTTCTGACCCCTATAACTTTATTTTTCCGCTTGTGGGGCGATATGAGGGCTAATTTTTTGCGCCGTGATCTGAAGTTTTTAGCGGTACCATTTTTGTATTGATAGGACTTATTGATCATTTTTTCATGATATAAAAAGTGACCAAAAATATACTATTTTGGACTTTGGGATTTTTTTTACGCGTATGCCATTGATCGTGCGGTTTATGCGGTTTAATTAATGATATATTTTTATAATTCAGACATTTCCGCACGCGGTGATACCACATGTTTATTTACACTTTTTTTTTTAAATGAGAAAAGGGGGGGGGGGGTGATTCAAACTTTTATTAGGGAAGGGGTTAAATGATCTTTATTCACTTTTTTTGCAGTGTTATAGCTCCCATAGGGGGCTATAACACGGCACACACTGATCTTTTACATTGATCAATGGTTTCTCATAGGAAACCATTGATCAATGATTCTGCCGCTTGTCTCAGCAGTCATTGCGCATGAACGTCCCTGTGCTGCACCGTCTAGGCAATGTCACTACTCCGGGGCCGGGCCCGAAGCGCGGAGAAGAGCCCCCCCCCGGTCAAAATGGACAGGCCGCAACGACTAACCCTCCCTCCCGACGGTCCCTGCAGCATAGATGGCCCGGACCAGCTCACCCTAACTTCCCGCTGAGGGGAGGGGCTGGATGTTGATGATGGCCATAGTGGTGTTCAACCTGCGGACCTCCAGAGGTTTAAAAACTACATCAGATGGCTGTCCGGGCTTGCTGGGAGTTGTAGTTTTGCAACATCTGGAGGTCCGCAGGTTGAAGACCACTGATGAAGGGATTGACAGACGGAGAGTTCACTTGAGTATAAGCCGAGGGGGGCGTTTTCAGCACAAAAAATCGTGCTGAAAAACTCAGCTTATACTCGAGTATATACGGTACTCACTCATCACTTACTGACCCAAATGACTAGTCCTATCTAGTCAAGGGCTTATTCACATCCCAATATTTCTGGCAACAGGCCCACTTTAAATTGTGAAGTGTTCTCTTTTGTGTGGACTATGTAACTTTTGATTCTATATTTAAATACGCGTGTGCAGGTGTTCTTTGTATTGCATGTCTTTCTTTGATGACTGATATGCACATTATTAAGAAAGTCCAGCAAAGGAAAGCAGATAGATCTTACCGTTAAAGGATGCAGTTTTTCATCAAATATGTCCAAGGATCTGTCTGAATCTCTAGAAGACAGTAAAGACGGCGGGATCATTTATCTATCAGCTTTTTACATGGTCAAAGATTGCAGCATAATTAGAAGCATCTGATTTAATATGAAGTAAGAAGGTGTTTGCAGTAGTTTTTGTAAAACCAGCATTTCCATTACCAAGATGGAGTCTATCTAAGAAATTGTCTGCTTATATTAGCTTTAGACATCTTTTTTGTATGGTATTTAGTAAGGCACTAGGATACCATGTTAAAGTGCAACTGTCATCAAATCCTACAACCTCTGTACTGTGTGCAGATTGTGTATTAGGCAGTGTTTTTAACTTCTGTCTGCCGTCCTTTATTACCCCAAAAAACTGTTTTGAAGGAATCCACACACAGTCAGATAGACGTGGCCAGGGTTTGCAATGCCCCACCACCGCCACGCCAATCCCCTGCATGTCAGCGCTGGGACCGCTGTGTGATTGACACACAGGTCCCAGCGCATGCGCCCCTTCGGTTATCCCCCGTGCGCGTCACAGAATGTCGTCATGGCAAGCGCTCACTCCTGCCGCCTACCTCCTCAGTGCGCATGCGCAGTGCTAGAGGCAGGGAGCGCGCTTCCTCTCTGCCTCTAAGCACTGGGAATAGAAGCAACAGAGCGCACGTCTCCGATCTCCGACACAGCAAGAAGAAAGAAGAGCATAGCGGGCACTATTAGATATCCAGTAATAATAAAGGTGCACATCTGTTTTATTTAACAGCAGAGCATGACGACACACACCACGGCACGCACGGGGGATAACCGAAGGGGCGCATGCGCTGGGACCTGTGTGTCAATCACACAGCGGTCCCAGAGCTGACGTGCAGGAGATAGGTGTGGGGGCAGCGGGGCATTGCAAACCCCGGCCACGCCTATCAGACTGTGTACGACTTCCATCAAAACAGTTTTTTTGGGGTACTAAAGGACGGCAGACAGAAGGTAAAAACAGTGACTAATACACAATCTGCACACAGTACAGAGGCCGTGTGTAGGTTGTTTGGCCCAGATTAGATGACAGTTGCGCTCTAACTAATAATGATGTGGATGCATTCATTTTGTAAAAGCTAATTGGTGTAATTTAATGATTAAATGGGCACTGTCAGATACAAAAACTTTTGATATGTTGTAAAGCATGTAAAAGCAATAGGTTTTGCAATTGCTTTCATTAGAAAATTTTCTGTATTTAATAATGAAAAAGCCAGTCAAACAACTGCCCCCTGCCTGCTTGTATACATACTAGTCCTGCTATGTCCATGCATCATCACCTATGTCATGGACACACTTCCTTGATTGACAGCTGTGAGTGCAGGGCTCACAGCTTGAAGAAAAATCCTCCCACTGTCAGCTTGTCTCCCACTACTGTCAGTGAGGACAAGCTGGGAGTTGTAGTTTTGCTAAGGCTAGGGGGAGATGTAAGCAGACCGCATACTAAGGGAGGGGGCGGAGACCTGCACCGTGAGGCCACGCCCCCTCCCTTTGAGAGGAATTCAGACTAGTGAGCTAAATTAAAAGTAATAAAAAAAAATATATAAAAGGTGCTAGACACAAAAATTAGATGTACATGGTCAGGATTATATATTAAAAAATAAATAAAAAATTTGTTGGATCTTACGGGTACGCTTTAACTTATGAAGCTTGGATTACACTAGCTTTGGTACAATGATTATTAGAACCCTCCAGTTCACAAAACAAACTCCCACCATACATGCCACCATCCATAGTTAACATATGTGTGCCTTCCTTTTCAATCTTGGTGAAGTTGGTCCCATCCCCCTCTCCATGTGATAACTGATGGACTGTCACATTACCCTATGTGAAATGTGCTTCAGTAATCGGAGTCACTCCCCCTGTGCTCAGATAAACCAGTACTGACAACGCTGTTAGCCATTTTACATAAATGGAGAGAGAATGGGACAAACCCAAGATTGAAAAAGAGGGAACCGCATTGTCTCTAGTCTGCAGGTATAGCAAATTTTTTGCTATACGGTCTAACATTTTAGGGGGTACCTAACCTGCCTACTAAATTAAAACCCTATTAAAAGTATAGTATTGTGTTATACTATTATGCCTACTACATTATGTCTGTCCACAGGTAAAGACAGGACAAAAAAAAAAAAAGGAATGGTCAATGCACATCCAGTCATTAAAGAGGACTATACATGCCCAGATGTAAATGGACCAAAACGCTAATGTTTTTATATGTACGAGGCAATAAAAAATTTTCACGTGGACCTGAACTTGTGGAGCCGGCCGGCTCCTTACATGACAGTGCGATCAGCCTATCACCGACCGAGGCGGGACATCGCTGCGGCCGGTGATAGGCTGACGGCTCTGTGACGTTCCCATCCCCAGCGTGAGGCCGTTACTGGAGCAACGGGGGAACTTCGGAAGGTGAGTTAAAGTTTATTTTGTTTATCATTTTTGCAGCCCGGGCACAGGAATATATAGTACAGTACTGCGGTATGGGAAAAATTCATATCGTGCAGGAAAAATGTTTTGGTATCCGGTATGAACCGGTATACCGTCCAGTACTAGTACGAGCAGTGCTAATGCCAACTGATTTGGTCGGCGCTGGCCACCCTCAGGATCTTGTATGAGATTCAATAGTGTTAACCAGGTCTTAGACTTTCACTGCATCTGTACAACTCCATAAAAGACATAACTTATTATTCCATCCACAGAGCCATATAAGTTCTAATTTTACATGACCAATTGTACTTTGTAATGACACCTTTTATTTTACCATAAAATATACAAAAAATAAAAAATAAATTTGCAGCTATGTACGGCCTATATCTTCTAGGGGTTAAAAGGAATCTTTCAGCTCTACAGCATCAGCAGCTCAAGTGTTAAAGAGCCTGTGCTTAGCTGAGGCATGCACGTACAGGGCTCATCTTTCAGCACCAGGCAATACAAGTCAATTAATCAAGGCAGGGAGGAAGCAGACGTGCATCCTGCAGCTCAGCACAGCCTAGAAGTGACAGATTCCCTATACACGCTGCTCAAAAAAAGGGAACACAAACAACACAATGTAACTCCAAGTCAATCACACTTCTGTGAAATCACACTGTCCACTCAGGAAGCAACACTGATTGATAATCAATTTCACATGCTGTTGTGCAAATGGAACAGACAACAGGTGGAAATTATAGGCAATTAGCAAGACACCCCCAATAAAGGAGTGGTTCTGCAGGTGGTGACCACAGACCACTTCACAGTTCCTATGCTTCCTGGCTGATGTCTTGGTCACTTTTAAATGCTGGTGGTGCTTTCACTCTAGTGGTAGCATGAGACAGAGCCTACAACCCACACATGTGGCTCAGGTTGTGCAGCTCATCCAGGATGACACATCAATGCGAGCTGTGGCAAAAAGGTTTGCTGCGTGTCTCAGCATAGTGTCCAGAGCATGGAGGTGCTACCAGGAGACAGGCCAGTACATCAGGAGACGTGGAGGAGGCCGTAGGAGGGCAACAATTCAGCAGCAGGACTGCTATCTCCACCTTTGTGCAAGGAAGAGCAGGAGGAGCACTGCCAGAGCCCTGCAAAATGACCTCCAGCAGGCCACAAATGTGCATGTGTCCACTCAAACAGTCAGAAACAGACTCCATGAGGGTGGTATGAGGGCCCGATGTCCACAGGTGGGGATTGGGCTTACACAGCTCAAGACCATGCAGGACCTTAGGCATTTGCCAGAGAACACCACTGGCACTCTGTGCTTTTCACAGATGAATGCAGGTTCACACTTTGCACATGTGACAGACACCGTGGAGAACGTTCTGCTGCCTGTAACATCCTCCAGCATTAACATTTTGGCGGTAGGTGAGTAATGTGTGGGGTGGCATTGCTTTGGGGGGCCACACAGCCCTCCATATGCTTGCCAGAGGTAGCCTGACTACCATTAGGTATTGAGATGAGAACCTAAGACCCCTTGTGAGACCATATGCTGGTGCAGTTGGCCCTGGATTCCTACTAATGTGCTAGACCTGATGTGGCTGGAGTGTGTCAGCAGTCCCTGCAAGAGGAAGGCATTGATGCTATGGACTGGCCCGCCTGTTCCCCAGACCTGAATCAGATTGCACACATCTGGGACATCATGTCTCACTCCATCCGCCAACGCCATGTTGCACCACAAACTGTCCAGGAGTTGGCAGATGCTTTAGTCCAGGTCTGGGAGGACATCCCTGAGGAAACTATCCGCCACCTCATCAGGAGCATGCCCAGGCGTTTTAGGGAGGTCATACAGGCACGTGGAGGCCACACACACTACCGAGCCTCATTTTTTCTTGTTTTAAGGACATTACCTCAAAGTTTGATCAGCCTGTAGTGTGGTTTTCCACTTAGATTTTGAGTGTGACTCCATATCAAGACTTCCATGGGCTGACACATTTGATTTTCATTGATAATTTGTGCGATTTTGTTGTCAGCACATTCAACTATTTAAAGACGAAAGTATTTCATACGATTAGTTCATTCATTCAGATCTAGGATGTGTTATCTTAGTGTTCCCTTTATTTTTTTTGAGCAGTGTGTGTATGTGTGTATAATATTATATATATATATATATATATATATATATATATATATATATATATATATATTTATTAAATTTGAGGGTTATGCATTTAGTCAAAGTCATTCAAATGTGGTTAATAATCCACAGTAGAGCATTTGTTTCATACCTGTTCTTTATGTGGTAATATATTGCTAAGGTAACACTGAAAAACAAAAGAAGAACAAAAAGTTAAAAAAAAAGACAGTGGGAAAGGAAACCATATCTTCATTATGCCTCTTTCACATCAGTATATTTTAAGTCAGTCAATTTTTGGTGTTACCGGAATACAAAAGCTAATATATAGTGATAGTGATATTCACAAGGCCATATAAAATACACCAGTGTTTAAAAAATCAAGTATTTGTTACTTTCATCCATTGTCTTAAAAGAGTACCTATCAACCAACTAAACTTATAATATATTGTTCCTTAAGTATTTACAAGACACTTTGCTTTTTACTTGCTGTTAAAATTCTCCACTCTTATGTTTTTAATGTGATTGAAAAAACGGCCATTAGGTGGCTCTGTTCTGTTCCCTGCGCAAGTCAAACAATTAGTTTGGTCTCCTTCCAGCCTGGCAGGAGACCAAACTCAGGAAGTGTGTGCAGGGCATGCGAAGCACAGCTCTCACAGGCTTCAGTGATGTTGCATCTGCTGAGCCCCCACCGATTGCTAGAATGAACAGGGAGAAGTACTAGGCTTAGCGTTTCTCTTCTTACTGCAGGAGACCGTTCTACAGAAAGTTTACAGAGCCCATCTCCCGAAGCGTGAAGAAACACTGATAGGCGTGCTGAGCTCTTCTCCCTATTTCAGCACCCATACCCTAACCCATAAGATGTGTCAACGCGTGTTTCTTTTTTTTTTTTAAGTTACGACACTAACCTCTTAACCCGTACAGGACCCAGGGCGTATGGATATGCCCTTTGTACCTGGGTCTTTAGGGAATTTCGGGGACCGGACCGGGGTGACTGCTGATATTGATCAGCAGGCACCCCGCGCAAATGCCCAGGGGGGTCATTAGACACCCCCATGTCGGCGATCGGCGCAAATCGCAAGTGAATTTACACTTGCGATTTGCGCCAATTCCAGGTCATATGGGTCTATGGTGACCCGGAATATAAGGGGGATCGCGGTTGTCTAAGACACCCATGATCCCCTGAAAGGATAGGAGTGAGGTGGCAGAGGTGCCACCCCTCCTATCCCTGCTATTGGTGGTCTAGACACGACCACCAATAGCACATCGGGGACGGGGGGGGTTAACTTTCGTTTTCCCCGTTCTGCCCACCCACAATGGGCGGGACCGGGTGCCGAAGATACACTTACCCGTCAGTGGAGGCTGCGGGACTGGATCGGCTGCGGTAAATTTTTCATTTTCACACGGAAAAATAGGGGAAAAAAAGCCCCTCAAAATTTGTAACCCCATTTCTTCTGAGTTAGAACATACCCCCTATGCAGATGTAAAGTGCTCTGCTGGCGCACTACAATGCTCAGAAGAGAAGGAGCGCCATTGGGATTTTGAAGATAAAATTTGTCCGGAATTGAAGGCCACGTGTGTTTACAAAGCCCAAATAGTGCCAGAACAATGTACCCCCCACGTCACCCATTTTGGAAACTACACCCCTCACGTAATGTGATAAGGGGTACAATGAGCATTTACGTCCCACAGGTGTCTGACAGATTTTTGGAACAGTGGTCTGTGAAAATGAAAAATTAAATGTTTTATTTGCACAGCCCACTGTTCCAAAGATCTGGCAAACGCCAGTGGGGTGTAAATACTCACTGCACCCCTTATTAAATTGTGTGAGGGGTGTAGTTTCCAAAATGGGGTCACATGTGGGGGGGTTCCACTGTTCTGGCACCACGGGGGGGCTTTGTAAATGCACATGGCTCCCGACTTCTATTCCAACCAAATTCTGTCTCCAAAAGATCAATGGCGCTCCTCCTCTTCTGAACATTGTAATTCGCCAGTAGAGCACTTGACATCCACACATTGGGTATTTCCATACTCAAAAGAAATGGGGTTACAAATTTTGGGGGTCATGTTCTCCTATGACCCCTTGTAAAAATGTAAAATTTGGGGGAAAACCAGCATTTTAATGCAAAATTTTTTTTCTTCATTTACATATCAGACTTTAACAAAAAGTCGTCAAACACCTGTGAGGTGTGAAGGCTCACTGTACCCCTTGTTGCGTTCCTTGAGGGGTGTGGTTTCAAAAATAGTATGCCATGTGGTTTTTTTTCTTTTGCTGTCCTGGCACCATAGGGGCTTCCTAAATGCGACATGCCCTCCAAAAACAATTTCAGCAAAATTCGCTTTTCAAGTGCCAAATGTGACTCCTTTTCTGAGCATTGTAGTGCGCCAGCAGAGCACTTGACGTCCACACATGGGGTATTTCCATACTCAGAAGAGATGGAGTTACAAATTTTGGGGGGCATTTTGTCCTATTATCCCTTGTAAAACTTTAAAACTTGGGGGAAAACTAGCATTTTAGAGAAAAAAAAAAATCATTTACACATCCAACTTTAACAAAAAGTTGTGAAACACCTGTGGGGTGTCCAGGCTCACTGGACCCCTTGTTACATGCCTTGAGGGGTGTAGTTTCCAAAATAGCTTTGAGAGCTTCAAAGTTAAAAAATCCAAAATTTTATGAAAAAATTGAAAAATTTAGCAATTTTTCACCAAGAAACGATGCAAGTATCGACAAAATTTTACCACTAACATAAAGTAGAATATGTCACGAAAAAACTCTCTCGGAATCAGAATGAAAGGTAAAAACATCCCAGAGTTATTAATGCTTAAGTGAAAGTGGTCAGATGTTCAAAAAATGGCCGGGTCCTACAGTGAAAATTGGCTGGGTCCTTAAGGGGTTAAGGAAGAAGCCAATTTTGACCTTAAGGACCAGGTCAATTTTCGTTTTTGCACTTTCGTTTTTTCCCTCCTCCCCTTCGGAAAGTCATAACGCTTTAAATTTTGCACCTACAGACCCATATAAGGGCTTGTTTTTTGTGCCACCAATTATACTTTGTAATGACATCAATCATTTAATAACAGAATCTACCGCAAAAGCAAAAAAAATATATTTGTGGAATGCAATTAAAAAACGCCATTTTGTAATTTTGGGGGCTTCCCTTTCTACATGGTGCAATTTTATGTAAAAATTACACCATTTCTTTATTCTGTAGTTCTATGCAGTCACAAGGATACCCAATTTATGTAGGTTTTATTTTATTTTGCCACTTTAAAAAAATTATAAACTACATGCACCAAAATTGGTATGTTTAAAATGGTCATATTCTGACCCCTATAATTTTTTATTTTTCCACATATGGGGCAGTATGAGAGCTAATTTCTTGCTAGAGAATACTGCAAACATAGGGTCATGAGAGACCACACATAAGGTAGCAATGCATCATCACATGAAAATGGAGAAGTGTACAGTAGATATACTTATATGATGATATAGTGAAAGTGACACACTGATCTGGACAGCTGCGTACAGGTGACAATCTAGAATAGAAGATACACAAAAAGGTGTTACATCTGTCTACTTACTACATGGTGTAGGTATATGAGGGGACTGCAGACTCCGACGTAGAATAGGTCTAAAACGTTAACGGGATGTATAGATTAGTTGGATGGATTAATTAATTGTAGCTGAGAGGTGGGGGAGGGGGTGGGTGTGGTGGGTGGAGGGCAAGGGAAGGTTAGACGATAGTAGTAAGGATACATTATCTTTTGCATAGGTGTGCCCGGTAGACAAAGTTAGATGTGGAAGATGATCGTCATTCGGTAGCAACAAGGTCTAGGTAGACCTAGACCTTGTTGCTCCCGAATGACGATTATCTTCCACATCCAACTTTGTCTACCGGGCACACCTATGCAAAAGATAATGTATCCTTACTACTATCGTCTAACCTTCCCTCGCCCTCCCGCCCCCCCACCTCTCAGCTACAATTAATTAATCCATCCAACTAATCTATAAACCCCGTTAACGTTTTAGACCTATTCTAAATAAACGTGTCATCAAGCACCAGGACTAAAGGTAATTTCTACCTCTCAGCAGTCCCCACATATACCTACACCATGTAGTAAGTAGACAGATGTAACACCTTTTTGTGTATCTTCTATTCTAGATTGTCACCTGTACGCAGCTGTCCAGATCAGTGTGTCACTTTCACTATATCATCATATAAGTATATCTACTGTACACTTCTCCATTATCATGTGATGATGCATTGCTACCTTATGTGTGGTCTCTCATGACCCTATGTTTGCAGTATTCTCAAACTACAATCCCTGATGAGCTATCTGTAGCCACACGGATTAGCGAAACGCGTTGGATTAATGCTATCCCTGTCAAATGCATATTTGTACCTCTAATTATGCAACTGTGGGTCTGAAAAGTGAATACTACTATATACCCCTGGATACAACCTTCGGGTCTTGATATTGTACTGTATTTTACCACATGTATGTCTATTTTTGTAAGAGTACCAGTGCGTTATACACAATATAGTATACTGTATAATGGATCATATGGGCTAATGGCCAGGCTCGACTGCCCCTTGGCGACACAATACTATTGTTTGATTGTCCCCTCTGTAGCCTAGGGTCACTAGGAGGTTCCAGTGTAGGCCCAGGTCATAAGGATAGGGGACCTGCAGTATCGCCAGGCAGGGCCATTAGATAGGGATATACCAGTCTTCCCCTGTTCATCTATGATCCCATTTATACTATCTTTCTTTGTCAATGTAAATACTACTGGCCCGTACCAGTTGCTACACCAGTTGTAATTTAATGTTGTACTTTAATAAATATATTTGCATATGAAATATGTTGTTCTTGATTTGTGTGATGTTGTCTTAACATATTTCCTCTTACCCCAGATGAGTAACGTCTACACAAGTTAGGTCTATGCGCTCCTTATATTTTAATAGTTTGGACATTTATGCAAACGGAGATACCACATGATTATTTTTATTACTTTTTTTTATTTAAACAAAGGGAAAGGGGTGATTCAAACTTTTAATAGGGAAGGGGTTAATTCATTTTTATTCCTTTTTTTTTTGGCCCCGATAGGGGGCTATACCATGCAATATTCTGATTACATATACTGATCAATGCTATACCATAGCATAGATCATTGTTATCGGCACTCTGCTGCTCTAGGCTCAGGCTAAGAGCAGCAGTAGAACGGTCGGACGGCGAGGAGGCAGGTAAGGGCCCTCCTGCCATCCACTCAGCTGATCAGTACCTGCCGCTGTCTCGATTAGCACCACTGAGCTGGCACCGTTAACCCCGCATTTTAGACGCTGCCATCAACTCTGATCGCGGTGTCTGAAGGGTTAATGCCAGGCATCGGCTCCATCGGCGGTAACAGGTATTAGCCGTGGGTCCTGGCTGCCCGTAGCAACCGGGACCCACCAGGTTTAAACATTTCTTTCCTCGTGAGATTGATTTAAACCCTGTTAATGGGACCAGGGCATACAGGTACGCGCTCTGTCCTTAGGTACCAGGACGCAAGGGCATACCCTGTACGCTCTTCATCCTGGACGGGTAAAACAAAGAAAATGGAAATAAAGTACGCGCTACATGTCTTCACAAGTGATTGACTAACAATTAGTAGAGGTGTGTGCTTAGTGCATATTCTCCTGTCACATGACCAGGATGGACTTATGAAGTCAGTGAATATTATATAAATCTTTATTACAGTATTTTTTTTTTATAAACGTGAATAAAAAACATGTGCAATAATATAAAATATGTCTAGATTACATCCATCTGGAAGTGGTCTTTGGTATCATTCGCAATTCTGGATTTAATCGGTAACTTTCAATCACTCACCACTTTATTGTGCTTCTGAGGTTAGGCTGACTGACTGTGCTGTCATCTAAAAATATTGTGGAACATGAACTGTACTTCTTTGTAAGTTGTCCAGGAGAGACCTATGTAAAGGGAGAAAAGAAAAAAAACAAAAAAAACTTCAGCGTAGCTTTAGGGTAGAGTGACATGTGCCATATTATGCTACTGCGTATTTTCCTACATATTGAAGTCAATGGGTAGCAAAATTAGATGCATATTTTGCTACCGATTAACTTTAAAGGGGTACTCCGGTGGAAAAAAATGCCTTAAATCAACTGGTGGCAGAAAGTTAAACAGATTTGTAAATTTCTTCTATTAAAAAAATAAATAAATAAAATAAAAAATCTTAATGCTTACAGTACTTTGTAGAATACAGCAGCTGATAAGTTGTTCTTTTCTTTCAGACCACAGTGCTCTCTGCTGACACCTCTGTCCATGTGTGGAACTGTCCAGAGCAGGAGCAAATCCCCAACACAGACAGAGGTGTCTGCAGAGAGCACTGTGGTCAGACTAAAAAGAACAACAAAGAATTCAACTTTCTCTGTAGTATACAGCTGCTGATAAGTACTGGATAACATAAGTAATTTACAAATCTATTAAGCTTTCTGGAACCAGTTTTGAAAAAACAAAAAAAAAATAAAAAAAATTATATATATTATAATTCCCACATCGGGCAATACAATTCCCACAGTCGACAATTAATCCAGTTATCGAATTTAATAGATTTTATCGATTAGTCGTTGCAGTTCTAATTATTTATATATATATATATCTATATATATATATATTAGGGGTGTGAATCGCCAATAATTTGGCGATTCGAATCGCGATACCAGGGTGGCGATTCGATATATCGCGATATTCCCTATTAAAAGCTTGGGAAAACTTATTCTAGCTGAGAAAGAACAAGATCCCGCGAGAGTTGTCCTGTGAGTGCGTACGTTCTCCTTCCTGTTTGTTCTGAGTCTGTAGTCTCGCGGTAGCAGCCTGCGAGTGGGACAGAGCTGACAACAGGTACACTGCCAACTAGTGGTCAGGAGTTTAAGTGTTATAAAAAAAATTTGACAAACAGGACTGTGACTCAGTGAGTGAAATACAGTAAATGTTAATTATAATAATTTATTTTTAAAAATCGATTCTCAGAATTTTAAAATCGATTCAGTATTGCGGAACAAAAAATCGCGATAATCGCGCAAATTGATTTTTTCTTACATCCCTAATATTATATATATATATATATATATATATATATATATATATATATATATATATTATATATCTATATATATATCTATATATATATCTATATATATATCTATATATCTATCTATCTATATATATATATATTATATATCTATTATATATCTATCTATTATATATCTATTATATATCTATCTATATATCTATATCTATTATATATCTATATATCTCATATCTATATATCTCATATCTATATATCTCATATCTATATATCTATCTATATATCTATCTATATCTGCGCAAAAAAAAAGGAAAGCAGCACTCCGGGTGTAGATATGTACGGGTGCCTCCCATTGTTGATCTGGGTCAGAGATCCAAACTGGATATAGGAAGTAGAAACAGCGGCACTCCAGATAGGTGAAGAAAGTGGTGTGTCTCCAATGAGCGACGTTTCGGCTGGCTCACCCAGCCATTATCAGGCTTGATAATGGCTGCGTGAGCCGGCCGAAACGTCGCTCGTTGGAGTGAATAAAGACACCACTTTCTTCACCTATCTGGAGTGCCGCTGTTTCTACTTCCTATATCCAGTTTGGATCTCTGACCCAGATCAACAATGGGAGGCACCCGTACATATCTACAGCCGGAGTGCTGCTTTCCTTTTTTTTTTTTTTTGCGCATTATATATTATATATATATATATATAAATAATCAGAACTGCAACAACTAATCGATAAAATCTATTAAATTCGATAACTGGATTAATGCCACTGTTTCTACTATATATATATTTATATATATATATATATATATATATATATATATATATATATATATATTTTTTTTTTTTTTTATTAGAGCTGCAATGATAGATCGATAAAATCAATTAAATTCGATAACGGGATTCATTGTTGACTAATTCAGTTATCGAATAAACGCTCGATTCGTTGTCTGCTGCCAGTAGTGGGTCACTGTGGGAATTGAATCGCCCGATGCCCGGGACATGCAGTTCAGGGTGCTGGGCAGGTGAATTCTTCAGGCATTTAGCCCTGCTTCGGGCAAGCAGGGCCAAATGCCTAAGGAATTCACATATAATGGGGCAATCGGTTTTGTCCATTACTGGGTAGGAAAATATGCAGCAGCAAACAACGAAATATGCACGTGTGACCTTAACCAAAGCTTGGTATTCATTTTATCAACAAATTCTTCTGTAAAGTAAAAGCTGAGCTCAGGTTGCTATGGGCAAAAAGTTCTCTTTTAGAAGTAAATCAGTTCCAATGTAACGTGCATAAAATGAACATTTTTAGCAGTATAATAAATATGTTTCATAAATAAAAGTTATTACATAAAACGTGGGGTGTATGTGTGCGAGCGGCGCTCATTTTACACATCACCGTCGGGCTCTACAGCAATACAACACTATGGAATCATATAGTTCCGGCACAAATACAAACTTTGGCACAGTAATCTGTAATGCAATATATCAGACCTTGTGAACTTCCTTTTATTTTTATTATGTCTGAACATTCAGGCCTCACAGGACCTCCACAGCTGATTGACGGAGTATCTAACAAGCTTGCATTAAGAAATTCAATAACCAATATTGAGGAGGAGAAAGGCCAGAGATAAACTTGGGGAAATAGAAGGAAACATGCTCTGGTGTCATTAAAGTGACAATAAATCAGCAGGTGAAGTCTACTTACATGATTTATATGGTTACTCTTCCTCTTTTCTCTCACTGTTAAACAATAAATAAATGAATACATAAATTATTCGTTTTGCAGTAGAAATGGGAACTTTTTTTACTGAAACTAAAAATAAAGCAGTAATACAAAAAAGGCATGGCCCCATAGAGCAGAAAGGGATCTCTGCACCTCATACAGAGAAGTGGCTTCACATTGTTTCAGATTACCTGGTGGGTGCCATCTTGCTCTATTAGCATGATGTGTACAACCTGCCAGCATACACACAATCACACCTGTAGCTTTAAAATATTTGTTTAGCTGGCAGAACTGCCCTCCCCTACCTACAACCAGCTCCTTCCAGACAACAAAACAGTACGGGCAGGAAATGTATTTACCGTATTTACATTCCAACTCTGAACTCAAGAAATATCCCGCATCGTCCCCTCAACAAATACAGAGTTTCCACAAAATAAAAATAAAAAACAACTCCCTTAAGGGAGAAAAAAATTTATAAAAAATGAAAAAAAAATTAAAATAAAAAAACGGAAATCTCCTCCACTTAAAATAAAAATTCTACATTTCAATGAAGAGGAACTTTTAATAACGTCAAGAGAGTTAGAAAATGGCAATTGAAGGAGAAGCACAGGTGCACCGGCACTACAACAACCACAATGCCCTTAGATGCACAGAGAATGGGCCGATGATACAGTGACTACAAGTAGGTATGTATCTCTAGGTGGTGCAGACTATGAAACAAGGAGCGAATATCCTTAGTTATACAAGAGAAGAGAAGTCGCACTCACCCAGTTCGATGCAAGAATCAAATCCTTTTATTTAACACCAGCAGTGGATGACCGGATAAAAAGTCACTGACACGCGGGGAGCGAGGGCGCACGCCCTCGCTCCCCGCGTGTCAGTGACTTTTTATCCTGTCATCCACTGCTGGTGTTGAATAAAAGGATTTGATTCTTGCATCGAACTGGGTGAGTGCGACTTCTCTTCTCTTGTATAACTAAAGAGTTAGAAAATGTTTTGATGATAGGAGTTATGCCATTTTATAAAGTAATGTGAACGGAATCTCAGCTTGCAGAATGCCGCTGGCGGAGATTCCATCTGGCGGCCACAACTCAAATACTTCAGCCGTAGGCCCGCGCGGCCCTGCGCTGTCACCATAGATGGCAATGTATGGCACGCGGACGCACCAAAGAATTCGCAAAGAATTGGCTGCTTCTGAAATTCCTCAGTGGGAAGGGGTCTCGTGGAAGACCCATTCACACAGATAATGTTCACCGCACGTAATTGCATAATTATGCAGGAATCACCCAGTGTGAACATACCCTAATAGGACATCCAACCTCTGGGACCCCCAATCCTGAAGCCAGCCACACATACAAGATGTGTATACAGGGCCATAGAATCAGCTTATGTGTGTGTGGATCAGGCAAGTTGAATTTCAGCAGCCAAACTTTTATTCTGAGAGAGATAAGTCATTTCCAGGAGTCTGGCAGTGGTTTACCCCCACTAGAGATGAGCGAATTTAAAGTGATTCCATACAAACTTCTCGGCTCGGCAGTTGCTGATTTTAGCCTGCATAAATTAGTTCAGCTTTCAGGTGCTCCGGTGGCCGGAGACTCTCTCCTAGGACTGTACCCATCTTTTCCAGCCCACCGGAGCACCTGAAAGCTGAACTAATTTATGCAGGCTAAAATCAGCAACTGCCGAGCAGAGAAGTTTGTGACAAATCGAGTCACTGTAACTTCGCTTATCTCTACCCCCCAACCATTCCATTCAGAGCACATGACGGTTCATATGTACGGGGGAAGGATGATAGGTAGGAAAAGCTTTCAGATGAATAAGCATTTGTCTTGCAAGCTATGTGTATAGCTACATCTCAGGTCCATGGAGTCTCACACTGGCTCAGGGACCTAAAAGGTCTCCTCACAACTACTTGTGGAAAAGGTGGCATCCTGCGACAGTTCCATGTTCAAAGAGGTCCTCAGCAGCTATCAAATGGATTCATTTCCATCACCATTTTCATACAGTACAGGAAGAAGGAGGACAAGTTGTACTCTTATCATATCTATATATATATATATAAAACTCAACTTGTGTGTGTTAGGACGGGACGGGATATGAGGACGAGATAGGAGGTCGGGATATGAGGTCGGGATATGACAACAATATATGAGGACGGGATTTGAAGTCAAAACCTTCCTCCTTTGTTGATTTTCCTCCCCAACAAGGATTAGGAAGGAAAAACCGGACAACGCCGGGTACTCAGCTAGTGTATTATAAAACCAGAGAAAAAAAATAATAAGTTGGATTGCGCATTATCAGTAAAACTAACATGGTAACTTTATTATATGGATCAGTACGATGCCAATGCTAACAAGCTTGGATAATTAACATACAAAAGAAACACAAATCTGTTCCTTGCAGTGTTCGGATACCTATAACTCTTTTTTGTAGTTTTTAACAGTACCACTTGTGTCCAATTTTTTTTCTGGAATGTAACCAATAATCAGGCTTTTAAGGGGTATTCCAGCTTTATATATCTTGTCCCCTTATCCAAAGGATAGGGGATAAGATGTATGATCACAGGGGTCCCACCGCTGGGACCCCAGCGATCTCTGTGCAGCCCCCAGCATTCTGTGCCAGACGCTGCCTCCGAGATGTGACGTCACGGCCTCTCCCATAGGCAAGAATGGAGGGGGCGTGGCACCATGAGGGGCGTGGCCATGAAGTCACGTCTTGGAGGCAGCACCCGGGACAGAATGCTGAGGGCTGCACAGAGATTATGGGGTCCCAGCAGCGGGACCCCTGTGATCATACATCTTATTCCCTGTCCTTTGGATAGGGGGCAAGATGTATAAAGCCGGAATATCCCTTTAACAAATCGCAGAGCTCACACAGGAAACCATAGAAAAAAAAAAAAAAAGCAAGCACAATTTTTAATAAACAACTAAGGAGAAAATAATTTTTGCACCACAGAATGTACAAAGCAAGAATAAATACCTTACAAAAGGCAAACTGAATTGAATTATATGCTTTTGACACTTCCCACCAGATAACCTTTTTAAAACGAAAATGTTCTCTGTTGTAAAGTTTTTTTCCTCAAAACTATGCCCATTGTATGGCATATAAAATAAAAAAAACCTTTACTCACCTCCAGCACTCCCACGGTGCCCATGGTGCTTCCTGAGTTGCAGTGTGACATGTGGGGCGCAGCGATGTCCTGTCTCCTGCTGCAGCAACGAAAAACTGTCACATGGAGGGACGGGAGGAGAACCCCAAGGGCACAGCAGTGCAGAGTGCTGGAGGTAAGGTTTGATTGTTTTTTATCCCACACAAAGTGCATAGCTTTAAAAGCTCCCCTCCTCCCACCGGATTAACCAAATAGTGTCTATTCCCACATACAGTATCCTGCGCATATCTGAGGCGCAGGATTTGCAGCTGCGTTCAGTTATTTAGTTTACTTTGAAATTTGCAGCATCAAATCCTACGCAGGATACTGTACATGTGAATACACCCTTAGGGTCTATTCACATGTACAGTATTCTGTGCAGATTTGGTGCGCAGGATTTTCTGCTGTAGATTTCAATGTAAATTTAACACAGCTTGAAATCCTGCGCATCACATCTGCGCAGAATACTGTATGTGTGAATAGACCCTTAAAGAGACCATTGTCACAGTGAAAATACAGTTCAATGTGTGACCTGCATATTACAGAAGGAGATGGCACACTCATTTTTGAGGTTGGATGAAGCAGCAGTGTGCACGTCCAACCACTGCTCCATCTAACCAAAAGGGCGTCATAGGGTTCCCACCTATTAGATACTTACAGGTGACCGTGCTGTTTGTGTTAAAATACATTGGGAGACATTTGTCATTAATAGTGTACCCTACTCTTTATTTACCAGTCTTTTTCCTTCTAACTTATTGCTTAGCAGCATGTAATGTATCATCTGTGTGTACCTTAGATAATGAATTCCCCACGGCTGTGCACTTTTGTTTGTTTTGTGCAGGGTAGAGAGGTTTTGTACATGTGCTTTTGGTATGCGTACTTTTGAGCCTAGAAATCGGGGTTAGCGCAATATTTTGCGACTTATTACAAATGTTGCATATGTTAAATAAGGGTGCAGTGCATGACAATCAGAAAATGGCGTACTGCTATGCAAAACGCTAGGAAACACCTATTCAAAAAGTCGCATATAAGTCGCTAAATTTACATATGCGACATTCAAGCGCCAAGGATAGATTGAAAAAAACATCTATATTGAATGATAAATGTCCTCCATTGTGGTTAAAATACAGTCCAGTCTGCAGAATATTATGGAGCAGGAGGAGCTGAGCAGACTGATGGCAAGTTATTCATGAGCTTTAACATAACTACACAGTTGTTCATTTAAATCTCTGCTCATAAAGGGGATATTCCAGTGAATTATTTTTTTTTTTCATATCAACTGGCTTCAGAAAGTTAAACAGATTTGTAAATTTTTTCTATAAAAAAATATCTTAATCCTTTCAGTACTTAGCTGCTGAAGTTGAGTTATTTTCTGTCTGACCCCAGTGCTCTCTGCTGACACCTCTCTGTGTGTCTCAGGAACTGTCCAGAGCAGGAGAGGTTTGCTATGGGGATTTGCTGCTACTCTGGACAGTTCCTTAGACCAGTGTTTCTTAACTGGTGTGCCTCCAGCTGTTGCAAAACTACAACTCCCAGCATGCCCGGACAGCAAGGGCTACTTTTACAACAGCTGGAGGCACACCAGTTGGGAAACACTGCCTTAGACAGACAGAGGTGTCTGCAGAGAGCACTGTTGTCAGACAGAAAACAACTCGGCTTCAGCAGCAGGTAAGTGCTGAAAGGATTAAGATTTTTTTAATAGAAGTAATTTATAAATCTGTAACTTTCTGCCAACAGTTGATATGAAAAAAATAGTTTTTCACTGTGATACCCCTTTAAGTGGCCCTTCTCCGTGACTGACATCTTACTGCTGCATGCAATAGATAGAAAGGAAGGCTATTATGAAGTAGGACCCCGTTCTTGTCATACTCTATGTAGAAAAGGATAGCTATTGACACTTGCAATGTGACACAGTTTACTAGTAATGCCAATTGTAAGAGTATTGGGTACTTCATATACTTGTTTCATTCTGTTTTACTGTAATCCCCCCCCCCCAACCACTAAAACCCATCAATCGCAATCTGTGTTTGACAGTTACTGTTATCAGCATGCTCTAACTGGTTTTATGGTAGAAAACAAGTTGGTTACAAGGTCAAATACAGGGATTTTTTATTTATTTATTTTAAATAGATCTGACAACCTTGGATTGACCACACTAAGCTTATTTATCAGCTTCCTCAATTACCTGGCTTAAATGGGCGATGTCAGACACAGAAATGTTTGATATGTTGTAAATAGAGATGAGCGAACTTACAGTAAATTCGATTTGTCACGAACTTCTCGGCTCGGCAGTTGATGACTTCTCCTGCGTAAATTAGTTCAGCTTTCAGGTGCTCCCGTGGGCTGGAAAAGGTGGATACATTCCTAGGAGACTAATTTATATGTATGAAAACTGAACTAATTTATGCAGGAAAAGTCATCAACTGCCGAGCCGAGAAGTTCGTGACGAATCGAATTTACTGTAAGTTCGTTCATCTCTAGTTGTAAAGCATGCAAAACCAATAGGTTTTGCAATTGCTTTTATTAGAAAATTTTCAGTATTTCATACTGTAAAAAATAGCCAAACAACTGCCCCCCCTGCCTGCTTGGACACATACTAGTCCTGCTGTGTCCATGCATCATCACCTATGTCATGGACACACTTCCTTGATTGACAGCTGTGAGTCCAACCATCAGCATATGGCAGTTAAGTGTTAGGCTAGGTTCAGACTACGGAATCTCCAGGCAGAAAATTTCCGCCTGGAGATTCCGAGTGCGGCCAGCGCTGACTGAATCAGTCGGCGCTAGGACCGTGCGAACACTGCAGTCTCCAAGAGCAACGCCTTTCTTCAGGCGGAAATTTCCAAGCGGATTTTCCGTTCACAAATTCCGCAGTGTGAATTTGTGAACGGAAAACCATTCACTACACTATGAAATTGCAGGCGGAAATTCCGCTTGCTCAAATGTAAAGCGAAATTGCAGGTGGAAATTCCGTAGTCTGAACCTAGCCTTAGAGGAGCTGTGATTGGATGAGGCTGGAAACACCCCCTTCAGTACTCCAGTCCAAAGTCTGTGCATAAAATGGGGGAAAATGTGCTCTTGAGCTTTTTTAATCACAAAAAAAAAAAAAATATGACGTTTTCTATGTTTTAACAAAGCATATTAGAAATATACAAATGCAATAGCAAAAATGTACCCTTTAAATCTATACTTGCACCTTGTTTACAAAAGTTGGCACTCTTACCTATCCATAACCCCCTATTTTTAATTTAGCTTTCCGCTCCCTTAGTCTAAACCTCTTCTCCTCCCTCCCTTTTTCTTAAAATGTGTCCTGCTGGGCTTTAGTTTATTCCCTTGACATCTTCTGCAATAAATCCATACATGACCACGCCAATTCTTAAGGTCAAGGAATTACATTTCCATCCCAATGCCATTCTTTTGCCTTAAAGGGGTATTCCGGCCAAAGTCTGTCTCCGTGCAGCATTCTATTCATAAATGACGTCACGAGGGGGCGTGGCGTGACATCACCAGTGCCGGAAACAGAGGTTTCTGAGACTGGAGCAGCAGCCCCGCATGTGGGTGCTGCACAGAGATCGCGGGAGCCCCGCCCCCCCCCCCCCGCCCCGGAGTTCAGATATCTAATCCCCTATCCAAAGGAGATGCCTTTGGCCGGAATACCCCTTTAATTTGCTTTCTCCTTACTCAAGTCAGTTTACTAATCTTTAATGTACCCATCAATATATATTGCGATACACATGTACAAAATGCAACATTTTTTTTTTGCTTGTAAACTACGGTGCTCTTTATTTGAAAACGCAGGTGAAAATATACCCAAAGCAATTTAAACAGACAGTTTAGGATACAAAGAGGTTTCTGCATATAGCTTAACTCACCATCAGTCTGGGACTTACTGAGGAATATTGTGCTTGCTCTTGCATGATCAGAAGGATTAGATTCAGAGGCAAGTTCTAAAATAAAATAAAAATATTTAGAAGAACAAAATGTAAAGTCTCTAATATAACTAGCAGTATAAGTACAAGACAAAGATTTCTATTAAAATGTCATTATGTGCTGACAAGCTAGTCATACTGTACTGTATAAATGATAGCAGTGCTATTACATGCCAATAGTTGTTTAGGTTTCCCCCCACACCATATTACACACCCAGGGGTCTGGTGGCAGGCAGCAGACACTGGACACACATGGGATTAGAGCCACCACCAAAATTCAATGCCAACGTTATGATCAAAGGACTTTGCAGTAATCGCGAGCGCTGATCATTGGGATTCGATTGTTTATTGCAATAAATAGTGCAGCCCTAGTGCAAACTGTACCGGATTTTTATTGCCACCAGTGGGCGCAAGTCACTTTGTAACTCATACAAGTCTTCCATAAAGGATGCTGGTAATCACATCTTATATCATCCATTAATAGGCTCTCCCCATGTTTGCGAGGGTTTCCCCAGAAGTATAAGCGCTCTGATGCAGTAAAACACTGCTATCCTATTAAATGCGCATGTTATCTGTCCACGGAGAGGCACAGGCCCTGTAGACTTGAATGGTCCAAATGTAGTCATCTAGCGACCACCTTTTGGTCATTTTCTGAATATATATGTGCATTTAGACTCGCAGAAAAACTGTTTTGGTCCATGACAAAACTTGTATACGCTTGGAAAATTACCTGAACGTAGTCACATTTTGGCCATTAAAGTCTACATCGACCAACCCATTTAATGGAATGCATACAATAACTATGCAACGAGAGGAGACTAGTGATGTGAGCCTCCTGTGCAAAAAATACTGACCACCATTAGCGAAACCTGATGGACACTTGGCGTGTCAGTATCAGTCATGTAACACATCTGGCATTTGATTTTTGTTGTTGTACTTCTCATATGATGGAGCAGAACAAAATAAATAAAGACCATGATGTTAATACAGCATTACCATTTATTTTGTGCATTTTGAAAATCCCAATAGAAGGTGGATACTATCCAACCTAAGCTTAAACCTAAAAAGCTATTTTATACACTGCTCAAAAAAAAAGGGAACACAAACAACACAATGTAACTCCAAGTCAATCACACTTCTGTGAAATCACACTGTCCACTCAGGAAGAAACACTGATTGAGTTTAGCTCATCAAGGATGGCACATCAATGTGAGCTGAGGCAAGAAGGGTTTCTGTGTCCGTCAGCATAGTGTCCAGAGCATGGAGGCGCTACCAGGAGACAGGCCAGTACATCAGAAGATGTGGAGGAGGCTGTAGGAGGGCAACAACCCAGCAGTAGGACCGCTACCTCCACCTTTGTGCAAGGAGGCGTAGGAGGAGCACTGCCAGAGCCCTGCAAAATTACTTCCAGCAGGCCACAAATGTGCATATGTCCACTCAGTCAGAAACAGGCTCCATGAGGGTGGTATGAGGGCCCGATGTCCACAGGTAGGGGTTGTGCTTACAGCCTAACACCGTGCAGGACGTTTGGCATTTGCCAGAGAACACCAAGATTGACAAATTCGCCACTGGCGCCCTGTGCTCTTCACAGATGAAAGCAGGTTCACATCGAGCACGTGACAGAGTCAGGAGATGCTGAGGAGAACGTTCTGCTGCCTGCAACATCCTCCAGCATGACCAGTTTGGCGGTGGGTCAGTAATTGTGTTGGGTGGCATTTCTTTGGGGGGCCGCACTACCCTCCATGTGCTTGCCAGAGGTAGCCTGACTGCCATTAGGTAACGAGATGAGATCCTCAGACCTCTTGTGAGACCATATGCTGGTGAGGTTGACCCAGGGTTCCTTCTAATGAAAGACAATGCTAGACCTCATGTGGCTGGAGTGTATGAGCAGTTCCTGCAAGAGGAAAGCATTGATGCTGTGTACTGGCCCACCCGTTCCCCAGACCTGAATCCAATCGAGTACATCTTTGACATCATGTCTGGCTCCATCCACCAACACCACAAACTGTCCAGGAGCACCACCTCATCAGGAGCATCCCCAGGCGTTGTAGGGAGGTCATACGGGCACGTGGAGGCCACACACACTACTGTGCCTCATTTAAGGACATTACCTCAAAGTTGGATCAGCCTGTAGTGTGGTTTTCCACTTTGATTTTGAGTGTGACTCCATATCCAGACCTCCATGGGTTAATACATTTGATTTCCATTGATAATTTTTGTGCGATTTTGTTGTCAGCACATTCAACTATGTAAAGATGAAAGTATTTCATACGATTAGTTCATTCATTCAGATCTAGGATGTGTTATAGTGTTCCCTTTATTTTTATTTGAGCAGTGTAGTTTATAATGAACTAGCTGAGTACCCGGCATTGCCCGGCTTTTCCATCCTAATCTTTGTTGATTTTCCTCCCCAACAAAGGAGGAAGCTTTTGACTTTATAGCCCATCCTCATATTGTTGTTATATCCCGACCTTATATCCTGTTATTAATAACGGCCGTTATTTTGTGATGGAAGATAGTAACGGGAGAAATAGATCATGAACTATTCCTCCCGTTACTATCTTCCGTAACAAAATAACGTCCGTTATTAATAACGGACTATAAACGGGTTAAAATGGCTATTAGAAAAATCCCATAGACTATAATGGGGTTTTCTAACGGCTGTATAGGATTTTGTAACTGCCGTTTTCAGCTGATTTTCAGATGGAACTTTATACGGATCTTTAAAACGGGCTCATTTTGTAGTGTGAAAGAAGCCTAAGAGAAATCCCCCCTAGTCCTTTCTGGGTGACCAGTAGTGTTTGTAGTTTCTTGAGGCACCTTTCCACGATTGCCTTTAAGATGCCCTCATGTTACCTACTACAGTAGTAGCTGAGAAAACCACAAAAAAAAAAATCTAACTAACTAGAGGAGAAAAAAAAAAAAAAAGAACAAGGCTATAGGCATTAGTGATAACCTTGGGGACTGACCTGCTGACCAACTAAAGATTAGCATTAGTCACATGAGGTGTGGTATTTGATAAATAGCGTGTTTTGTCCGATTTTTTTTTTTTTTTTTTACACGTCCTTCACATCACGGTGACCGAGACCTTTTATTTGCTAAAAAATAAATACATGGAACTTGGATCCTGATAAGTAAATTGTTGAGATACTGGCTGCAACATAGATAGAGTAAGTGTGTGCGCACATATACTTTAAATACTGCTTCCTCTAATGCAGCGGTCTTCAAACTGTGGCCCTCCAGATGTTGCAAAACTACAACTCCCAGCATGCCCGGACAGCCAAAGGCTGTCCGGGCATGCTGGGAATTGTAGTTTTGCAACATCTGGAGGGCCACAGTTTGAAGACCACTGCTCTAATGCCACAAATAAGTTCCCTTCTATAAGTCTCAGCACTTCTAAAAGGTAGTGACCACAGTAATGTCACATTTTAGGGAATTTAGCCTTTACTATTGATCATGAAGGTTCTGGTCTGTTGGAAACCTCTTGAGGAATGACTTCCGTATTCCTTTAAAGTACACCCGAAACAAATGTACCTAGCACCTACATAAAGGGGGTAATTTATCATGTCTGTGTCTGGCATCCACTTCTTGCATAATTTTGCAGTGGAAAACTATGAAAGCTCAGAGCTGGCCTAGATTTCTAAAGCTGCAACATAGGGTCGGCTCACATGCGACTGGATTTCTCAAGAGGCGTACACCTTTAGATAAATCAAGTACTGGTGGGTGGTTTACTTTAGCCTGGTGTATGAAATGCCCCTAAAAACAAATAAGTCTAAACCAGCAGAAATCTCTAAAATTGCTCCCTTTGCAGAAATTCAAGCTAGCACCATTAAAGGGACAAAACAAGGTGCATTAAAACTCAAAGAACCATCTGCAATGTATGAATAAGCTTGTGTGTGGGGAGATTGGGCGAGATGGTAGTCAGTGTAACAAACATGAGGCCAGTAGCTACTGAAGGTGTATAGCCAACTTAAGTTTAGGCCAACTATCGGGTAACTTGAACTGAGCCAGAATTTTGGCGAGTCATATTGTGGCATACACCACATATACCTCTTGTCAGACTGTGGGGAAAAATATCTATATGTGGCACCAGAATTCTGGCCCATTTGCAAATCTCCACAAGAGATCGGAAGGTGTTGTGTGCTGTATAGCATCAAGCTTTAAGCAGTAGATCCTTTAAAGTGGTGTTCATCCAATCTTCACATATACATTCACCATGTATGCCAGGAAGCGCTGCCGGTGGGCATCACCAACCTAGGGCAGTAGCATAATCCTACTGTATAGACACAGTTGTATGTGTTACCCAAAGAACTTCACTGGCCTTTTTTTTTGTGGAATTGGGAGGGGGATAGGGGGGGGGGGGGGATCTACGTTAGTGACCTGTGTTTTTCCAGCAAATGCTCAAATGAATTGAGATCTAGGGGCCAAGTCAGCACCTTCTCTTTGTATACATTTAGCAATTATAGGAGGAACTTGACAAAGGGGATCGGACTGGGATGACTGCTGATATCTATGAGACCCCCCCATGTCGGCGGTCCTGAGACCCCCCCATGTCGGCGATCGCCACAAATCTGAGTTGACTGGTGATTTTGGGCCAATTGGGTCACTAGTAACCCGTATGCCTGGAAAGTAACAGTGATTGGAGCTGTCAAAGACAGCTCCGGCCATGCTAAAGGATAGGAGCAAGGTGGCAGTGGTGCCAGCTTCTCCTATCCCCTGCCATTGGTCGGTCAGGACTAACCGACCAATGACAGTTGGGGGCGGGGGGTGTTGAAGTTCATTTCCCCCGATCTGCCCACCAATCGAAGTCCGGGCAGAGGGGGGGGGGGGGGGAGGGGGGGGCGGGGGGGGGGGGACCAGTGCGGCGGCGGCAGCAGAGACATCGAGCGGCAGAGAAGGCTGAAGTAAAGATCGCTGGTAAGTCATCTTCACTGTGGACTTCTATAAATTGCAAAACTACAACTCCCAGCATGGCCAGACAGCCAAAGGTTGTCTGGGCATGCTGGTAGTTGTAATTTTGCAACATCTGAAGTGGGACAGTCTGGAGACCACTATACAGTGGTTTCCAAACTCTAGCCCTCCAGATGTTGCAAAACTACAGACAGCCAGGGATGCTGGGCGGTGTAGTTCTGCAATATCTGGCCCTTCAGATGTTGCAGAACTACAACTCAGAGCTTGCCAGGACAGTCTAGGCATGGTTGTAGTTGTAGTTTTGCAACATCTGGAGGGCTACAGTTTGGAGACCACTACTTAGCAGTCTCCAAACTGTTCTTCCCCAGTTGTTGCATAACCACAACTCCTAGCATGCCTTTCAGCTGTCAGTGCATGTTGGGAGTTGTAGTTTGGCAACAGCTGTAGGCACACTGATTGGGAAACACTGAGCTAGAGTCTGTTTATTAACATAGGGATTCCAACCAGTGTGCCTCCAGCCGTTGCAAAACTACAACTCCCAGAATGCACTTACAGACCATACATGCTGGGAGTTGTAGTTTTGCAACAGCTGGAGGTACACGGGTTGGAATCACTGAGCTAGAGTCTGTTTCCTAACTCAGTGGTTCCCCACCAGTGTGCCTACAGCTGTTGCAGAACTACAAATACCAGCATGTACGGTCTGTCAGTGCATGCTGGGAGTTGTAGTTTTGCAACAGCTGAAGGTTTGGGGCGCCCGCCCTCCCATGTGAATGTAAAGGGTACATTCACATGGGCGGGGGTTTACAGTGGGTTTCCTTCTACAAGTTTGAGCTGCCGCAGCTCAAACTCCCAGCAGAAAACTCACTGTGAACCCCTGCCAGTGTGAATATACCCTAAAAACACTACCACAAAATAAAAAGTAAAACACTACATACAACCCCTTACACTGTCCCCCCTTCTACCCCAATAAAAAAACGTCTCATACGGCAGTGTTTCCTAAACAGAGCCTCCCACTGTTGTAAAACAACAACTCCCAGTATTGCCGGACAGCCATTGACTGTCCTGACAGGTTGGGAGTTTTGGAACAGCTGGAGGAACCCTGTTTGGTAAACACTGCCGTAGGGATTTGGTGGAGACAAGCACCATCTTTGTATCCGGGTCCACCCCTATTGCAAATCCCCAATTTAGGCCTCAAATGCGCATGGTGCTCTCTCACTTCAGAGCCCTGTTTTTCAAATAAACAGTTTAGTGCCACATATGGGATATTTCAAAACTCGGGAGAAATTGCATTACATTTTTTTTTTTTTTGGGGGGGGGGGGGGGGGCTTTTTCTCCTTTTAGACCATAGGAAAAGGAAAAGTTAAGGGCTACACCAAATAAAAAATGTTACACTAACCTGCTGGTGTTACCCCATACTTTCCATTTTCACAAGAGGTAAAAAGGAGAAAAAGACCAGCAAAATTTGTAACGCAATTTCTTCCGAGTACGGAAGATGCTCTGCGCACACACACAACATGGCTCAGGAGTGAGAGCGCACCATGTACATTTGAGGTCTAAATTGGCGATTTGCACAGAGGTGGCTGATAGTTACAGCAGTTGTGACATAAACGCAAAAAAAAATTCCCACATGTGACCCCATTTTGGAAACTACACCCCTCACGGAATGTAATAAGGGGTATAGTGAAATTTAACACCCCACAGATGTCTGACAGATTTTTTGAACAGTCGTCCGTAAAAATGAAAAAAAAAAAATGTTGTTTTCTCATTTGCACAGCCCACTGTACCAAAGGTCTGTCAAACACCAGTGGGGCTGCACCTCGTTACATTCCGTGAGAGGTGTAGTTTCCAAAATAGGGTCACATGTGGGGGGGTCCACTGTTCTGGCACCATGGGGGCTCTGTAAACACACATGGCAAATTAAAGTTTTTATTTTTACGTCCCACTTTAATGAAAGTTCGTCAATCACCTGTGGGGTGTTAAGGCTCACTTTACCCCTTGTTACGTTACTTGAGGGGAGTAGATTCCAAAATAGTGTGCCATGTGTTTTTTTTTTTTTCTCTTTATTAAGCCACAATTCTTCATTTTATACATACAATATGCAATATTTATAGTTTCCTAACAAACAACAGCCTCTTAATAATAAAATAAGATGGATACAACAATGTCCTTATTGTCTACCCATACAAATCTCAGTATAATCCCACAAGTAGTCCCTGAATGCCTCGGGAGAAGAAAAAAAAAGAAGAAATTAATAAAAGAATAAGGCCCCTCTCCACTCCGTTCCCTCCAGTCATCTCTCAAACAACGTTTTGGCAGCCAGTCCCTTACACCTTGAATCTTTCAAGCTCTTATTCAGATTTATTATAGAAAAAATTTAGAAAGTTATTTATTTTATTCACGACTTATCAAACAAGTTTTAATCACAAGAAAGGGAATTTATTATAAATTTCTTTTATAAAAGTTTTATTCTTTTT